>NW_008587848.1:12173-15835 GCF_000691845.1 Merops nubicus
GTTGGGCCACAGACAGTCATCCTGCTGCTGAGCTCCTCCCTGAGCCAGGCTGTCCACCCAGAGCCACGGGTGGGAAACCAGCCTCCTGACACCTCAGCTCTGAAAACATGAATCAAGACTCTCTTAAAATAATAAAATCTAAAGAGCAGAAGGAAAGGCCTTTTCTCGCTGTTTGCCTTCATTTTAGGATGGGAGGAGGGACTCTGCTCATTAGATCAAGCATCCAGGGGAGTGAACAAGGCAAAGCTGGCTATGATGTGTCATCTCCTTGGCTAGGCACACCACCCTGTTCCACAAAACCCACAGCCATGGTCACGGGTCCATATCCTTCCCCTTTCTGCCCCTCCAGACCAAGGGCAGATGTGCCACAGCTGCTCAGCACCTGCTCTGCTTTGGAGCAGGGAAGGTGGGAGGAGGCAGAAGCAGAAACCAGGAGGTTCCTGGCGAGCACAGCCCCAACCCCTCACAGCATCACTCACCTTGGGGGGCTCCTCCAGCACCCCAAAGCCATGTCTCCATGGGGAAGGTGAGCTCCCCACCTGCAGAGAGTGGAAGCTGCCCTGGCAGGAGCCAGCAGCCACAGCACAGCATTTTATCTAATGACCACCAGTGTGGAACTGGCCACAGCTACTGATCTGAGCAGGGGCCTGAACTCAAGTTCAAAGTTTCAGAGGTCAACAGGCAAACCCACTCTATTTTCACCAGTAGATTGTTAAATTCTCAGCTACTTCCCCTTCAGTTTAGCAGGTGTTAAAAAGGGTTTCCAAGCTACTGCTTCCCAGCAGGGACCATTGCTTGCAGACTGAGTAAACACCCATCACTGTTCTCATGAAATTTTCACTTTTCCAAGGTCGCCACTTGTCCCACACTCATTCCAGTGTGCAGGCACATTTCACTGTCAGGAGGCAGAGCTGGAGAGAAAAGCAGGAGGCACCTTCTGCAAAATCCTAAATGCCTCAGGCACCAACCCTGCTGAGGAAAGGCTCCCCCAGGGCAGGGACAGGCACTTCCCAACCCCTCTGAAGAGCCTGGTGCCTGGCTGGGACAGGGATGGTTCAGATGGTTCCCATCTGAAGCAGCCTGACAGTCCCTTTTGCTCTTTCTTGCCAGACTGGTGCTGAGCTCCCAACACGCTGCTCACCTCTGCCCATGAAGAGAGGCAGCTCCAACCAGGCCAGCAGTGTTCCCTGTCCAAGGACACATCTGAGCTCCAAGCCACCTCCCAAGAAGCAGCTGGTTACTCAGGCACTGGCAGCTGGACACACAAGAGCTTGGATTATTTATTTTTCTTGGCTACATCTCCTTGCACACGACTTCCTGTGCGTTTGTTTGCACGTGGTTCACTTGGCACGAAGCTGCTCAAAGCAGATGCTGAAGAGTTCCACTGTAAAGTTTGTGCATTACACCCTGCCAGGTGTATCCCCACCCACGGAGGTTTCTCCAGATGTAAAGTCATGGCTACCACTCTTCTCTCCCAGCCCCTGCTCCACCACCTGCACCCTCAGACACATTTCTCCTCCTACCCTCAAAAGCCACAACTAGTAGATCAATTCCCAGCTACAGGTATGCATCAACCAAACCCACCAGCGTGCCAAGCACACCTCACCCTTGCTGACACCATGCTGTGTGAAGATCCACACACTCAGTGCCCTGCCCAAACCTGCAGCTCCACAGCAGGAGCTGGGGGCAGGCTGGAGGGGGTGTGCTCACTCATGTTGTCCCAGAGCGTTTCCAGAACCCAAATTCTCCAGGGATTTAGGACAGAAGACTGTATCCAAGGCTAAGTGGCTGCTCAGCAGTGTGACAACAGCAGAGGCCACTGACCACACAAGCTGTGAAGCTCCCAGAACATGCATCTTGCCCTCACAGAGCCCTGGCATGGGCACAGCTTCACCCCACCCCAGCTGGCATGACCCATCCCTCTGGAGGCTGAAGAGCAGCTTGCTGCTGCAGCTGGAGTCCTCCCTCTGTGCATCACCCTCTCCACACCAACATCCTCCTCTGGTCCTAACTGGGCTTCCTCCAGGCACGAGACACCCCAGCAGGGAGTGGTGCAGGGAAAACCAGCCTCTGACAAGCTTTATGATTGTGAAGGGCCTTGGGGTCACCTGCCAGCCCAGGAACAAAACCCTGCTCCAGCACAGGCCTCCCCACGGGCTACTAGAGACCATCAGGTTGCTCTTACTCCACCTCCCTGATCTTAAGCTCTGTGAGGCTCCAACTTCTCATTCCTACCCAGCAAGCCAAAGCTGAGCATGCTCCTGACCAGCTCTGATGCTGTTGGCCCAGACAGAAGAATGAAAACAGCTTAAAATGAAGTGTCACAATAATACACAGTGAAGAAGAGATGGGGCAGAGGAAAAAACACATGATGGGCATCCTCTAAGGAAAATCTTCCTTCTACCAGCAGCAGCAGGTGAGGAAGAAGCACGTTCCTCATCTCCCTGATCAGAATGCAGATCCCAGAGATGGGCCACGGGCAGTGCCAGCCACTGCTCAGCAGCAAGAGGCAGAAGGATGCACCACAGCTACCTGCACAGCCCTCTCTGCTCGTGCCAGCACCACCCAGCACCCTTGTAACAACTGCTATGGGGATGCCAAACGACATCAGCCAGTTCAGATGAGACAAGCCAAGAGCAGGCTGCATATGCTCCAGAGGTGCAGGAGTTCTCCATTCAGAATACACTTTTGGAGCTTAAGTTCTGTGGTTGCCCTTAAATTGCTGTTCCTGTAGCTTCTAACAAGCCCAAGTTTGTATCACCAGTGCCCAACAGCCTGCCAGAAAGCAACTTTGGGATCAGCTGGTGAACAAAGCCTGGGCAGATAGGGCTTGTTCATACATATTTATGAAGTGCATTTGGTGTTAAAAAAAAAAACCTGTCTCCTGCAAGCCAGCCATCTTGAAATCCTGAACCACAAGAAGCAGCACAAGAAAGAAAGGGAAAGAAAAAATTCAAGACAACTCCCACCAACCTTTTTGTTCGTTCAGGGCTAGCTACCACCCAAAAGATCTGCTGGCTGAGCCCAAAACATCTAAAGGCTCTTGTAGAGCCCTTGCCCAAGGGCTGCTTCCATGTAGCCCAGGCACTGCAGATGAGTCAACAGTTACACTCTCCATCAAGGTCTCACCATCACTTCTGTTCAGTCCCAAAAGAGCTGTTTCTAACTGAACCCACACCTGGCTGTTACACGTGGCCAACTGGGAGGAACCCAGCGTGGCCTCAAAAGCCAGTAGTTTTTCCAAAAATCTCACAGAAGAACACTTCCCAGGAGCCTGAAGGGGGATTGCTAAGAGCCTGAGCTGTGGAAGACCCATCAGTTAATAGAGTTAACGTGTGCCATGCCCCATACCTGCACCCAGGGCACGTGGCTGAGAGCAGATGTGGACCCAGCCTCCCCCTGCGAGGTCTGAGGCCGGAGCTGACCCACGGCAGGAACCGTTATGGGGTGGGGAGCACGGCAGCTCCCCAGAGCAGCCACCCTGCCCTGACCCCAGAGCTCAGGAGGGACACCCCGCCCCAGAGCCCCCCAGCTCGGCTCCCCACGCGGAGGGGCAGGTCGGGGAGCCCAGGGCCGTGCAGCCCCACGCTGCACGTGTCCAGGAGGCTCCTGCAGGGGGCTGAGCAGCGTTGCAGACGCTGCAGGAGGGGCGGCGGGAGGAG
>NW_008587848.1:15949-17694 GCF_000691845.1 Merops nubicus
GACGCTGCGGGAGGGGCGGCGGCAGGAGCAGCGAGGCAGCCAGCGGGTGCCAACGTGCCCTCTGCACCTCGGCACTGGAAATGTTTTCCCCAAAGCCTTCCCCAGCCCCCTGGGAAGTGCTACTACAGCAGCAGGCGCTCCTTGCTCCCTTCCTCCCATCACAGATGGCCTGCCCAGCACTCCTCCTGGAGAAGCCTTTCCACCTCAGCCTTTTGTCTCCTCTCTGCTGTGAAGCAGAAAGCAGCTCATCATCATCCCCCCTCAGCTCCCCGGGGACTCTCTGCGTCGCAGGGACTGGCGTCGCTGCCCCTTTCCTGCTGTCCACACCAACGACAGCCTGCCAGGCCAGCGAGCCCCCCAGAGGAGAGCCCCGTGCCAGGGGAGGTCTGTGGTTGCCCACGCTTGCTCTCCTCCTCCACCCACAACGGCCATTTGCTGCACCAGGAGCCCGCTGTTGCACCAGGAGCCTGCTGTGCTCAAGCCTGGGCACCAGCCGTCTGCTTTTCAGCATCTCCAGCAGCCACCCCTCCACATCCACGGCCCCACTGCAGAGGGAGGGTCCCTAACATCAACTAGCCAGATATCCCCTCACAGGGGACCTTCAGGGGAGCTCAAGGACTCTGTCATACGCTCCCAATCCTACACCACACGTAGGTGCAACGTAATAATCTTCCCCCTGCCCCTCCTAGGTGACTTTCCTGCAAAAGTTACCACAATGATCTTGCTTCTTCACTTGCGCATCCCCTCCGCCCTGCAGGTCCGTGGGGAGACACGTGTCCTGCTCCCCAGGCAGCACCCTGGCAGAGCTCCAGCTCCAGAAAGCCCCTGGCAGCCTCCCACAGCCCAGCTAATGGGCATCGACCCGCAGCCCTGGTGTGGACAGCAAGCTCCCCACCAGACAAAGGCAGCTCGCCTCCAGCGTGGGCACCAGAGCACCAGCGGGCCACCAAGGGGCCTCTGGGGCTACCTGGGCACAGCAGCAGTTAGCTGGCAGGACAAGGCCACAGCCAAGGCCAACGCCTGCCACCCCCAGCTCTCCTGCTCTCCAGGGGCCTGCACCCCCCGACAGCGCCGAGGTGACAAGGGACACGACCGAGGTCAGGCAGCCAGAGCCTGGGCCCACCCTGCCCCTCCCCGGGTGCTGCAGCACCTTCTGCTCCCCCGGCAGGCGAGGGGACCATCTGCTGCGTCTCGCCGAGACTCCCTGGGGAGCCCATCCCTGGGGAGCCCATCCCTGGGGGGCTGGAGGAGCAGCCCTGCTCCAGCAGCAGCACTGCGACTGCACGTACCCATCGGGGCACCTCAGCGAGGAAGGAGCTACAACTTGTTATCTATGGAAACGTGGAATCACTTTGGTCAGAAAAGGCCTTTAGATCGTTGAGTCCAACCATTAAACTAACGCTGCCAAGTCCACCATGTCCCTCACACCACAGCTCCAGGGCTTGGAAACCCCTCCAGGGGTGGGGACTCCACCCCTGCCCTGGGCAGCCTGGCACAGCCCTGGACAATGCTTCCCACGAAGAAATTGTTCCTCATGTCCAAACTAAACCTCCCCTGGTGCAACTTGAGGCTATTTCCTCTTGTCCTCTCACTTGCTCTTTGGAAGAAGAGCCCGCCCCCCCCCCTGGCTCCAGCCTCCTGTCAGGGAGCTGTCAAGAGCCAGGTCTCCCCTCAGCCTCCTCTTCTCCAGACTGAACCCCCCCAGGTCCCTCAGCTGCTCCTCACCAGCCATGTTCCCCAGAGCC
>NW_008587848.1:17738-18347 GCF_000691845.1 Merops nubicus
GGCAGGAAGGGGTCCAAAACTGCCCCCAGGATTTGAGGGGGCGGCCTCTCCATTGCCAAGTACAGAGGGACAATTCCTGCCCTAGCACTGCTGGCCACACCAGTGCTGATACAAGCCAGGATGAGCACATCCAATATTATTACTTGGGAGAGACTCTGTGATCCCGTACATCACCGTGGCAGGCTGCACGGGGTGAGTCAGCAGACAGCAAGGGCCTCAGTTCACCATTTCCATTTTAAACCAGTGAAATGGCCAAGGGGCACGTGCTGGCAAGCAGGCAGGGCTGAGGCTCACTGCACACCCTGGCTGCCTTGTCACCCCTGGAGAGGCGACCACCAGGACACAACAGCGAGATCAGGCTGCAGGAGAAGGGAACTCGATGCCCGTCATCAGCAGGCCAGGCTCTGCAGGAAAGCCATCCAGCATTCCCAGAGCTTTAGAGGGCAGGAGACAGAGCAGGGAGGGCCGGGGCACTGCTTCTGCATCACCTCGGCAGGCGCAGCCCGCATGCTCTCTGCTACCACCTGGGTGCATTGCAGCTCGGCCCGTGGCATATGACATCACTAGGCGTTGCTACGGAAATGAGTGCGGGGTCACCAGCCTCCCGCT
>NW_008587849.1:0-9979 GCF_000691845.1 Merops nubicus
ATAAATACACTGGAATAGTGACTTAAAAAACCTCACCATGGTCTACAAGAAAAAAAACACACCAACCAACAAGTAACATTTGTTTCAAAATTGATCCTTCATGATATACTAAGTGAGATTAGGCTCATTCTAGCCAAAATAACAACTCACTTCAGAGGATGAAAGCAGAGCCAGACACAAATATTGTACATGAAAACACTGTGTAAGCTGAGCTCTCCTAAACACTTTTTTTTTGCCACTGAGTTAGAGTTCAGAAACAAAAATGCAGTCCTGAATTCTGTTTTTCTTTTCTACTTTTAACCAAAGATCACTCCTAAGCAAACACAAGATCTCTTTACACCTGACTGATGAAGTTTAAAACATATCAATAGCCACAATATTTTTAAATAACCCTTTTACAAGATATTTGCTCTGAATTGTGCTTTAATTCTTATTTCACCAGTGACTCAAAGCAACTGATGTTCTAAGCTCATAGTATTTACCTTGGCTACCAGAAGTACAATTGTTGGTATCTCTGCAGCCCATCACTTGCCAACTTCCACACAGCAATACTGTCAAGAGTGGCATTAGCAGCAACATCAAACTGGTGAGCTAGAAGAGGTAAACTCCTTGCCACTGGAAATTTAGTAGGTTCCTTGCTAAACACTTCACTAGCACTCCCTGAGATCAGTGCCATTGAGATGTGCCTGCATGGACTAAAACATGGCAAAGCAGTCAAGGGGTTTTGACCCATTTGGTTTTTTCACATTTTTAATACTTAAACGTGCAGCTTCAGTTGACCTCTTCCTGAGGTGTTGTCAAACTCCAGAACATCAGTATTAAGCTCAAACTTCTCCTTTCCTGCTTAAATTACTGTATTTCAAAGAGCAACTCCCTGTTGTAATAATTGAGATGCAGACTGAAATACCTGAATGCTCTGCTGCAGCACACAGGGCTGATGAGAGGAGGACCTGGGAAATGCCTGTTAGAGCATCTCACTGGTGGAAGAGAAGGTAATTTCATCACACAGGGTGATCTGTCTCATTAGGACTGCTGCTTTTCCTGGTTTATGCCATCTGGAGCGCAGCAATTCCGGTGCCTTTCCTACCCTGCAGCTTGTTACCCGTGGCTACCTCATGCTCTCTGACACGGGCACCAGCAGACACGAGCTCTCCTCTGAAGGAAACACCCATGTGGATGGAAATGAAAAACATTCTTTGTTCTTAAATTTAAATTTTCACTCAAATTTAGCATTTAAACCTTCTGTGATCTGTTTCTCCACTGAATAAAAAAAATATGGTAGTTGCCCCATGCCTGGAACCCTTCTGGTCACATTTGCAGGGCTCTGAGCAACCTGCTCTAGTTGGAGATGTCTCTGCTCAGTGCAGAAGGTTGGAGTAGATGAGCTTTGAAAGGTCCCTTCCCACCCAAACCATTCTGATTCTATTATTTCAAATTCATTGCCTAGACTGTGACAACAACAGCAGGACCCTTCTAGACTCTCACTGAAATTCCAAAAAAATCTCATCCTCGCAGCTGGAACATCAGCACTAGAAAAAATCACTTTTTTTTCCTTCTTCCACAGATATATTTCATGGTCATAAAATCAAGGATCTGAATGGATATTAAGCTGAAAATAGACCATAATAACAGACCAAGACTGTACAACTATCTTAACCTCTTCCCAATTCTTCTGACATAGCCAATTTGGGAAAAAAAAAAAAAAAAAAAAAACACACACCCTATTATTCCAACTCTGGCTAGAAACAGTATTTTATTGCCATAGTAGAGTCCCAGCATAAAGTTTGTCCAAGTACTTTCCCCTTGCTTGTACTCCCACTGTCCTAATTTTAGGTCCTCCTGAACAGCAGGCCCAGCCAGCCCTGTCCACTCTGACCCTAGCACACAAACGTTATTAAATGCCAAACAGAGCCCTATTTCCCTATTTCCCTGCCTGTGCTCCACTCTTAGGAGCAGTGAGTGCTAACCTGGGAGCAGTGGCAGCCTCTGTGTGGCCCTGTGCTGTGTGACAGGCAGGCCCTGCAGCCACCACAGCATTTCTCTGTCCCTGCTGTGGGAACACAACTGAGCAACCAGCAGCCCATTAGGGTTCCTCACAGGCTTTAAACAGCACTGCAGCAAGCAGCAGCACTAGGATCCATTCTTCTCATCCAAAGGCTAAGAGAAGGTTTTAATAAAAAAAATTAAAATATCTTTAAAAATAAAAATGAGTGTTGTTAGCCATCAGACCCTCCAGTAATGAATTTGTTGACAAAAGCTTCTGTTGGTCGTGCTGCTGTTAGTTGTGGAGCCAAGGCAGCCAGCTGGACTCCCTTCTGACTCACCCAGCTTCAGATCTCATTACATTTCATTTATAGAATCCAACTCCTCCAGTGGTTATAACCTTGCAGAAGACAGAGGATCACTGACTTCAACAATTTTTTACTGGTGTGTGCAAGAGAAAAATACCCACTTCTGTCCCTTCTCAAAGCAAACCTGTGCTGCTGGGTCATCTGTGATACAGGATTATCCCTTCCTATTGCTGCACAGCTTCCATTCTTTCCCTGATATTTCCTCTGGCACCACAGTTGGCCCTTGCTTTACATATTCAGCAGCTGTTAGGCTGATAATTGAAGAGTTATTAGAAGACATTAATGCCAGAGGTAAAGGTACACTTGCTATCTGAAATGCTGTGAATAGGTCCTAGATCTCAGTTCAGCACGAGGAAAAAAACCAAAAATTTATGTCTATTGGCACCATAATTCAGTTTTACAATGGAGTTTTCATTTATATTTCTGCAGCCAGTACTGGAAAACTAGTTTTAAATTTGGATTGGAAGCTTCCCTTGTCCAGTTGCAACCACAAGCAACCTATAAATACAGTTCTGGTGAGAAGTCTGGTTTGTGGTTTGTTTTTTCAGATAAGTGAGTCATGATATCAACACTACTCATATCTCATTTGCTAACCTGTTAATGCTCATCCCTAAATTTAACCAGAAAACAGCAGAAAAACAATAGGTGGTTCAGTGTACATCAATTTATGTATAAGAAGTTAGCCCAAGTATATCATACCACAGAAAGAAAAAAAGGGAGAGGTAATAAGAAATAAGAAATAGTAAATAGCCAAAAAAATTTTATTTTTAAATAAATTTTATCAAGATATCCACAATCACTGGTGTGCTGTTGTCTTTAATACTGCATGGGATAAGTAAATCATTAAAAAAAATCCAGAGTTTGAGTTTCTAGAATAATCTTTTTTTTAAAAAAAGAAAAAAAATATATTCACCACAGCATTTCACTCAAAGCCAGCCCTAAAATCAATTTGTTCTCAAGAAGATAATCAACTCAACTATTAGAGAATTTAAGTTGCCACCAGGTAAAGAAACTGGTAATATTAATTCCTAAATTCTGATCCTTCCAATGCCCTTCCTGATGAAGCTTTACACAAGGAAAACATTTCAGTTTTGTGTTTTGTAGTCTTCAGAATAAGGTGCCTACACCAAAGCAGAACAGCTGTGAGGACAAATCAATCTACAAGGAACTCCAGAGATCTCATGTGCACCTCCCTCTTGAAACATCTTGCTAGATTCATCTTATTGTCTTATCATCCTTTCCTAAATATAAATAAATGTCAAATCAAAAAAGTCTATGGATATTTGAAATTGTTTCCATGAGGGATAGGTTGCTTTAGTTTTCTTTTTTTTTATTTCTGTCCAGAATATTAGCTGAAGATCAAATATAATGCATGGTAATAAAAGGGCTTAATATCTCAAAATCATATACTTAATATATTAACAGCATAATCCTTCTACATCCCAGGCTATACATAGACATTAAAGTCATCTGCTAATTAACCAGAGATTAATGACAAGACACAAATCTGCCTGAGCTGAGAGAGCAGCCAATATAGTCAGACATTCCTTATCACTGTCCTGCAGTCAGCTCTGAGTGACACACACTCTCAGATAGGCAAAAGTTTAATGGAAATCCTTCATCTTATGACTGACATGAGTCCAAGTGAAAATACCACAGCCAAATAGATTTATAAATTCTTTTTGAAAGGTTTTACATTAGTCATGACATGATATGTTTCTAAGGAAGGAGTGTGAACTGAGTCAGGAATCTGCAATTCACAGTGTGGGGTTTATGGACTCTGGTTTTTATTCGTGTTACTGCCATTACACATCATTTCCTCTGAAGGTAGCACGGCCTGCTTTGGTCTTAATCAATTAAAACTGTTTGATGCAGACTAATTAGGGAACACACTTTAATACTTCCAGTAAGAAGTGACATCTTAGGGTTTAGCAGATAAGAAATATCCAGAGGCACAGGAAGTGTTGTTACAACTGGAATGGAGCTGTTTATACAAGGGCCAATTTACCTTGTTCTCCTCGTGCCTCTGCAGAAGTCTCTCCTTTCTGTTCTCCTAGTTTTTCTGGTTTAACTTTATTCCAGGGCCTTCATTAGAAAAACATCCTTTTTGTATATTTATGAATACCTGTAGCAATTTATCCTTTCACTACACACCAAGTTGAGCCAACCTATTTATTTCCAATAAAGCACATACTAGGACAGCAAGTATTCAGAAGCACATCACCATGCAGGATTAGGGTGAGAGGTGTCTGCTGGCAAACCCCACAACCAGATCAGCCACAGGAAGGCAGGAAGATGCTGTCACTACGTGACTGTGACTGCTGAAATCTGTATTTCATGATGTAGCTGCTTTGAAAGTAACTTCACCACATACTTGTAGTTTAAACCTGGAAAAATCTCTTCCAAGAGAGAATCACTGCCATCCAGGAGAGCCCACAATACTCCAGCCCAGGCTGGATGGTGCCTTGTGCAGCCTGGTCTACAGGGAGATCTCTCTGCCCGTGGCAGAGGGTTGGAAATTAGATGATCCTTAAGACCCCTTACAACCCAAACCATTCTGTGACTTTATTCTGGGCACAGAAGAGCTGCACAGGCTCCTTCTGACAGCCAGGAACCCAACAGGCAGAAGTGTCCAACAGCTGGAACTCAAGAATTGGGCTTAGCTAGACCTGATGGTATAGATACAGGAACATTCTGTATCTGGGAAGGGACCTGGGCACTGTCAGTGGCAGAACACACAGGACTCCTGGGCACACATTTCAGAGACATGTGGGGAAGGCAGGAAGCATTACTCAAAGGTTCTGCCAGAACAGGGTCCACCAAAAGCTCCAGTCATGATGTCCTAAGGACGAGGTCAGATCCCTTTGCAGCCCATGACATTACATGAGCCAAAAACCACTGGCACTCACTTTTAATCCAGTGTAACAATCTATTCCTACTTAACCAGGGGTACAGACTAGCTGACAGGGTGAGGCTGAAGCAATTCCTCTGGAGCTGCTACAGGTCAACACACAGAATTACCAACAGTGGATGCATTTGGAGAAGTGAGGAGTTTTTGAAGGTGCAGTCCTGTGGGGTACAAAGTCAAGTATAACCCAGACACGCATTCAAGGTCAGACTGGACAGGGTCTGAGCAACCCAATCTAATCACAGATGCCCCTGCCCACTGCAGGATCTTTAAAAGGTCCTTTCCAACCAACAGCATTCATGACTGTATGCTGCATTAGCCACTGCTATTGAGGAATACCCATTTATGGAAGCCATAGGATGATGTTGTTGATATTTCACATCATTTTGGATGGTAACAGGTCAACTACCCATATGACAGCATCAGTGAAGACAAGAGCTGGTAAGAAAAGTTGAGCAACTAGGTCATCATACATGAAAATACTTTTGATCAACCTTTAAGAAGGCAACAGTATTCCCCTCCTAAGGACAACAGTATTCCCCTCTTAAAGGCATCCTGAGGGTTTCTGACAGTCAGGTCCTAAACACAAGCCAACATTCCAAATGAGGAGACCCACAACACGCCACCAGATCTGTTTACACCATCGACAGACAAACCAATAAATGAGCAACTTCTGACATCTGTGTGACCCAGAACCATGAGCAGTGCAGGAAATGGTCTTGCCAAGGTTCAAAGCCATCTATTGGATCTCCCAACCCTTCCCACCACAGCACTGCCATTCCCTGTGACATGTATGTCCCTCCCCACTAGAACAGTTTTAAAACAGAAATATTAATTGCTGATTGTTTGAACTTCTTGGTGAAGAAGCCAACAGCAACAAAAAGCACCAAACAATGAAAAAGAATCAAGAGAGCAAAAGGAGTTAAGTAATAACTTATTCTGGATGGAAAAACATTCATCTTTATTTGTGCTCTGAAATGCTCCAGCAGAAGGGAAACACACACACTCTATTGCCTGACAGATGTTAAAGTCCATGGTCGGGCTGTGACAGACCCAGATTGAAAGTGCTGCTTTGTCTCACTCAGAGCAGATTGCTTGGATTCTCTCAGAAATCCCAAGCCAATGAACTACCCAATAAACTATGAGAAAGCAGACTTTGTATTCCTCTCAAAGCTGCTGACAAAGATGAGAGTGAAAAAAAGTCTTCATTAAAACTTTTTACTTAACCAAAAGGGTTTATAGAGAGAAATCATAACATTTCTACATGAAATCAGAAGCTTTAGGTCCCTACCAGCAGAGAAAGCAGTGACAGATTTATAATGGCTTCTCAGTGCTGTGGGGTAGAGAGAAAAAGCTTCAGACCAGTTACAGGATGAGTTTTCCTAAACTGAAGCTTTCCTCATCCCCAGTCTGCAGTATATTTAGCATGCCTGATTCTACTAATATATACTTTAAACGAGATAATTAGGTGGCCAGTTTACTCAGCTTATTTTTTCCTAGTTTAGAAGTGGTTACAATTTAATAATCTCTCATAACAACCGCAAAAAAATAATTAAGTGTTACAAGTGCTTTCTTACCCCTCCCACATACAACAAGCTTCCAAACAGTCCCCAGAGAGAATGAGCGCTGTGAAGGCATCAGTGGCACCACTCCTGCTGGCCCCCACCTCCCAGCCCAGTGAAGGAGCTGACCCAACCCCAGCACAAGGGTAACTAAGGCACTGAAGCTCCAGCCACACACCATGCCAACCTACAGCTCTCAAATTATTAATGCACACTGAACACACTGGGAGACCAAAGGAGTTGGACAGGGCTTTTTTTTTTTCCCCTTTATGAATTTTGCAAGGACAAGACATTTCTGGCTCCTTTTTAGTACATGTTTTTCCAAGGCAAACCCATCACCAACACCAGGAACATATGAAGGCACCAGGACTCTTAGCAGGTACAGTCTGGAGGGAAAGCAAGAGGCAGACCTGGGTGAAGGAAGAAACCCAGAAACCTTGCGTGCTTCAATGAATATTCATCACACCCTCTAATTTATTATCATGTTTACAGCCAAAACTGCCGAGCAAATTACATTCTACATAACCTCCCGAGGGGGTTTTCACTTCCACAGCTTGGACTGCTACCAAAATAAAGCACGTTACAGAGAAATTGCAACGAGAGTCATTAATATTTAATGGGCTACTAGCAGCAGTGCTCCTCACGACAGAGAGGCAGGACAGGGCAGGGATGGGAAGGATCATTCAGAACTTTGCTCCACCAAAGCCTTTTCTATAAGCAAACTGAATCCAAGCAGACAGGTGGCTTTCTAAATAAAGCCCCTAACAACCCACAAGAAAAGAACACAAGCAAAACAAAAAACACCAACAGAACTCCAACATACCTACTAAAAAAACCCACCTACCCGAAGCCCACACACACCCCCCAAAACCAGAAAAGAACCACCCCCTGATATCAAGTGGAAACAAGCAGCTAAAATTGATCCCAGGGGATAGACCCCAGTGCAAAGCAGAAATTGGCTTCTGCCAGAAGCAGAGCAGAATTTGAAACTGTTCATGCCCAGAGAGAAAGGGATCATATGGAGAAAACCCAAAATAATCAGTGGCTGGTGAGTGTAAACAAGTCAATGAACACGACAGCCCTGACACTTTCATCTCCCAGCACAGGAAAAGCTCCCAACTGCCACTACAAGGGGATGGAATTCAAATACAGGGAAAGCCAGGAGTCCAGCAGCCAGCTGAACTTACACAGCACTAACACAAATGGCACAAGCTTGGCATGTTTTCCTGGGGAGCCCAGCAGGACAGCAGAGGCATTCTGCTCATTCTGACCCTGCACAGACAGACTCAGGCATGCTGGCTTGATACCTCCTCAGTTTAGTCTCCCAATCAACCTTTTCACAGCTAACTCCAGTGACTTTTGAGATACCTCTGTCAATTTTCATCTACAGTTTATCTCCTCCCATCTGTGGAAGGAAGACTGGAGCTGTAGGTCCTTATCTGCATCATCCTGCTCTCCAGCTCTGTCTTCTACAGAGGGAAGGCTCTTAGACCATCCTGCTCTCCAGCTCTGATGTCTTCTACAGAGGGAAGGCTCTTAGAGTAGAGCAGGTGTATGGCTGCAAAGACTGAGGGTTCACCCTGTGATGAATAGCTCCTATTTTAGTTTAATAGTTAACCAGGTAACTAGCAATAGGATGAGAGGAAATGGGCTCAAGTTGTGCCAGGGAAGGTTTTGATTGAGTATCAGGAAAAAATTTATTTCCTGAAAGAGTGAGTGGCGAGGCATTGGAACAGGCTGCCCAGGGATGCCCTCCCCATCCCTGGAGGAGTTCACACAAGTGTGGATATGGTACTTCAGGACATGGTTTAATGGCCACGTTAGTGCTGGGCTGATGGCTGGACTTGATATCATGGGTCTTCAACCCTGATGATTCTGTTGTAGCCTCTCAGAAGCTTCCTCTGTTGGAAAGCCTTCACACCCCCAGTGCTCTCTCTCTCAGGGGATTGCACAGACCTTAAAGAGCTAAAAACTGGGAACAGCAGAAGAATCTACATCACAACAGCCTAAGTGGCAATTAATTTGTTTCTTAAGCTAAATTATCTTCTACCATAGTTTTCCAGACTATTTGGAAGCTTTCACAGCTGGTACAGTGACATGGGGAACTTCCAGTGAAGCAATGTAGATCCTTGGGGTTTTTTGTGAAACATATTCCTGATCATACAATAAAACCATAAGTTGTATGAAAGAGCTTTAGTGGTCAAGACAATTATTCCATTAACCTTTGTACTGCATGTCCCAGAGCATCATTACACTACTGGGTTCCCAAAGTATTCTTCTTCTCTTGGAATTTCATCTCACAAACCTATTTAAACTGTGACCTCTATTCAGTACAATTAACACAAACCCCCAATTGTTTTTGTTGTTAGTTTAGATTTGTTTGTTCGTTTTAATTCACCTTACAGAAGTGTGCTTTGCTTTTGAAAGTGATTACTTCTTAAAGAAAACAACAAACACCATAACAAAGGTTGCAACATCACTTAAGTAACTGAGTTTTAGATTTACCAAATCTACTTTGTTGGGTGAGAAGTAGAAGTCCTATCAACTCTTATCACAGAGGTACTACCAGAGACAACTCCATCAGGTGCCCAAATGGCTGGCATTGTATTTCAGGTTGCTGTGGGCTTCCCTGCAACTCCAGCTTTGACTGTCAACCTCAGGGCCTTAAGGGCCCTTCATGTGGCCACAGCTGATATGACAGTTTCTGGTTGGACCTGCCCTTTTTCACCCAAATCCCTGGAATCAAAATGATTCTTTGACCAGAGGAACAGACACAGACCAAGTCTGAAGGGCTGCTACCTCAGAGGGAGCAACATGAGAGCACCAGTTTCAAATGGCACAGAGGGAGTTTCTCTCTAGGATAGCTGTTATAAAAAAAGGGTGATTTTGCCAAGCAGGGATGCATGAGCACACACAGGCAAGAGGTGACAAAGGCAGTTCCTTCTGAGGCAGGCAGGCAAAGGAGCCTGAAGCCCCCAGGTCCTCCAGGGTGTTCAGACCCCGGGCAGTAAGGGCTGCCTGGGCTGATCCCCAGTCACAAAACGTTTTCTGCTTGACAGACTTTAAGAAGCAGATAGGATGGAGACAATTTTCAGTGATACCAGAGACTCCCCTGCATGAGGAGCTGGAGAGCAGATGCTCACTGGATATTCCCCTGC
>NW_008587850.1:0-837 GCF_000691845.1 Merops nubicus
GATGATCCATTCCATTTCCCAGCTGGTATAAGAGGTGTATGTAGACACTTGGCATTCTGAAGGGGAAAAATAAAATAAAATAAAATAAAAGCCCTCTTTACATTTTAACTCTCCTCCTCTCTGGGCAACCTGACAGTGGACGCCTCCTCTGAACACTTGATGGGGGCTTCTGTGAGAGACATTTTCCCAGTTTGACTGGCACATGCACCTTTCCCAGTATATACCCTACTGGGTCCCCAGCATCTGAGTCCAATTCTTCCTCCCTCCCCTTCTGTTTTAAGCCTGCATTTATGAAAAGCATAATCCCAAAGACAAAACCATAATTCCACCCTCTGAGTCCCCACCAGAGATGGGACAGGCTTGGTGCCTCTTCTACATTTTCTACTCGGGATTTAAATAATTCTAGAGCCTTTTGGATCTTTTTTTGGATGCTCTTCTTCAAGAATTCTGTCGAACTGCCTCTGATGGGTCACAGGACACCTCGAGCACACAACTGAGGGCCATGAATCCAGCTGCTTTCCTCACATCTCCTTTCTTACCAGCTTTCCTGTAGGCTCCACACTGAAACATCCTCCCCAGGCACAGCGGCGCTTTCGTGGGGCAGTCCAGCTGGGGAGTGAAAACATCCAGGCCCTGCTCTCTCTAAAACAACACACACTCCCCCCCCCTCAAATTTTGGGGGCAACTGAGACCAATCTGCTCCATCATTTAGGGGGAGGGGGCAAATAACTTGTAGGGAGGGCAAACGTTGAGCCGTGTTTTGGAGCAAATTTCCTCGTTTTTATGGGGGATAAAAGGGGATTTGGGGGAGGGGTGTTTTTTGGGGGGTTGGGGGGT
>NW_008587851.1:0-382 GCF_000691845.1 Merops nubicus
AGCGGGGGGTTGGCGCAATAGCTCCAGAAGTAGGCGCTTAGCGTGTCAAGATGGCTGGACCGTATAGACGGTGACTTTAGAGCCATCTGCAACGGAGTAGGCATCGGCAGGATGCGTGGGGTTTACGGCTTGCTCTCGTTTTTGGTAGCAGGCTTTTCTTGAAGTCTGGGTGGTATTTCTTGTGGGAAATGAGAATTTAGCCATTCCAGAAACCTCATCAGTTTCTAGGTGCCTCTTTTATGTGTTTCAGATACGGAGAGACAACGTATCGTCTAAGGAGTGACAGAGGAGGCGAGGGGAACGCCGGAGCGAGGCGGGTCAGCACGGTGCATCAGAAGAGAGACGTGAACAGTGGCTATGTGACTTCCTTATGGGTCTTTTA
>NW_008587851.1:560-793 GCF_000691845.1 Merops nubicus
AGGACGGCGGTGGGACGGGCGAGCGGTCGAGGCAAAGGAGGCGCCTAGGGGAACGGCTGTAGTGGGGGCGCAATTTTGGGTGGTGAGTCAGCACACGTCTTCTGCCATTTTGCAGGTACGGCGCTCGGGCTCAGAGGGATGAAGCGACCCGTCGATGAGCAGCTCTAGAAGGTGAGAGTTGCGGGTGCGGCAGGTGTCTTGGAGCGAAATATTTCATGGTCCTGGGTTAAGCA
>NW_008587852.1:0-43584 GCF_000691845.1 Merops nubicus
TTATATACACCCCATTCTAGCTGTCCTCAGTCAATGAAGCACTCCTTATTGAAGAAGACATATGTCAAAATGCTGCTTTTAGTTTTTGTGTCTCACAGTGAGCTGAAGTTATAACACATGCATTATGTGAAAAAAGATACTTTGGCATTTGGCACATTTTATACAAGTCCCTCTATTGAAATTACATTGGCTAGGAAAAACGCAACATGATACCAGCTTAACAAGAGTTTGGCACTTACCAGAATTATGGCAGTAGTCCATATGCTGTGGAATTTGGATTGTAAAGGCTACCAAATCTGGAGCTAGGAGAGATTCTGGCTTTCTACTCTCGTTGAGCCATTTACTGTTGTGTAAGTCTCTGGTGTCAGAAGGGCCTTGAATTAAAGGAATCAGCTTCTCTCTTCCACTGTCACCTAAGATAAAGATTACACTCCTTACAGCTTTTACTGTAACAAGATAAATTTTCAAGACATAAACATTCACTAGTCCAAAGAGGATAGCTACTAACATTTTAAGTACAGAATTAAAAGGGGAAATAGAAAGAGCAATCTCATATAAATTATTAAACAGCTTCCTTAATGTTATCTTGTAAATGTCTTAACATCCATGAGGGTTTCAAATTAAGTAATCAATTCTCTTTACAACAGTAACTTCTGTCCGAGCTTTATAAAGTAGTATCTTCAAAAATCACCATGAACTCAATTTGAAGTTAAAATACATTGCATTTTTAATGTTCTTGACATTAGCTGCCTTTATGTATGAAGAGATCATAGACATGGATTGAAAAAATTCCTGCATGCTCTTCAAGAAAAAATGAAAGAAATTTAAAAACTATTTATCACAGAGCCCTCAAAAATTTCACAATCAAAGCACATACTTGTAGCATTAATGGAAAATGAGACATTAAACAATAAACAGAATACATCAAAATTATGCTACAAATAAAGCAAAATGTAAACATTCTGTGTAATAGGAAAATGAAGAGTTATTCTAGGTTCTTCAATACTTTTAGATTAATTTTTGTCTCAGCAGAAAAAAAAACAACATCTTTATTTTGTTATTCAGTGTGAAAACTGACTATACTGTGGCCAGACTGGATCATCCTGGCACACTTAACAATAATAATATTTTTTTTTTTATTATTAAAAAAAAAAAAATACAAAAACCCCTCTCTGATTCATAGAAACAATGAGTAAATTCTTGTTTCAGTAACTCTCCTTGTAAAAAGCAAGGCCAATTCTCCTATACAGGCAATAAAGTTTTACATGGTCCAGCTGTACATACCTGGGGCTTTGGCACAAATTTTTATTGATCCCACGGTCCCAGAGGCACATTTGACCAATGATGTGCCGCAGTACTTCAATTCAACATTCTGGATTGAACCCTCAAGAGTTGGCAGGGGATTCTTAGATTTCACACCTAATAAAAGAAAACTGCAAATGTACTAGTCTGTTGAATTTAAATATTTTTATATTCCTTCACCAGGCATTTAAACTTAATTATACTTTAATTATCTAGCTTAGATGGTATAACATTTTCGTTGTGATTCACAGTTTTTAAATGGAAGTGATGGAATACTGTATACTGGCATTTTAATACAAAGAGTTATGCATAAAATATATACAGATACTGTGAGGAAAACACACAAGGCCACTTAGAAACTGAGATAATATGTATATATACACGTACATACACTTTTGCTTTTACTTTTTAAGTGCCTACCCAAACTATTCTCTTTCATGTTTTTATTACAGCCCTTTCCTTTCAGGATCTTAAAATGACTAAGTGTTTGCAGCTTCCATTTAGACAACAACGTTTTAGTCAGTAGCAATGTAAAGCATTAACCCCACGCAGCTGAACGGCACCGAAGACCAATGGCACACTTGCCATTTTTCAACGGAAACTGGAGTTCAAACCTTGCCTTAGGTCACAAGTGGAAGTGTTTTGGTGGTCCTTCCTCAGCCCTGATCATGCACACCAGACAACACCCCCACCGGCCGGATGAGATCGGTGCTGTTGGCCGTCACTTCTCAGGAGCTGCCTACAACTGCAGCAGCAGGGCATCTGGTAAGTCAGGACTAAGATATGTTGGCAGAGCTCAAGGGCACCCCCCAAACCAGCCCCTGAGCATGGAAGGAGGAAGCCTGCCCTCCTGTTCTGTACAGCACTGCCTAGCAGAATAAAAACCCCATAAATTTACTTGCAAATTAGAAATAAATAATTTCAACACCTGTAAGGAGTATGAAAGGAAAAACTAACAGAAGTTACCATTTTTAATGTTTTTTTTTTTCCCCTCGTGCAAAAGTGACTTGGAATTTGTCAGTTAAAACTGGCAAGCAGCTTGTTAATTATGCAAACATTAGTATAATCATGGAACTGTTTCCTTGCATATGTAACATAGAATTTGTTCCAAAATCCATAATTATGTAAGGAAAGTATTATGAAATATCAGGTAAAAAAAAAAAATTAAAGCATTCTGATATGTATTTCAAGATAATTACACAGATTAAAGAAAATATATTCCCTGCAGAATGAACTCATTTTTCTGCAAAATCACTAAAAGACTTTACCCAAAGAATAACTTTTAATATATATTAACTAGTAAGGATTTTTTTTTTTTTTTAAATGAGAGGAAAGAGAAGACTTAGGTTTAAACCTGGTAACTCTGCTTAGTTCCAGTTCTTAAACATGAAATTGTAATTGGTAGCGCATATAAAGGCATTTGGTAATCAGACTTCTTGACACACATTTGTTTAAGTTTTGTTGTGATACAACATGAAAATAATTTTTTTTTAATAAAAAGTACATTCCAATGTACGGAAAGAGAAGCATTATACAAAGGGACACATGACATTTAGTAAAGCAGGCTGCCATATGAAAGTAGCTTCCACATTCTATGCATACTTTCTTATCAAAATTTGACCTGTCTTTTGTATTTGAGGTATGCCCAGCCTTTTCCTAATTTGTGATTCAGGAAGGCTTCAAGCTCAAAGTATGCTCACTGCAACCCATCTGTGTGCCTACCATGCCAACACCCCACTGGTTCTCAGTCTGAAAGACCAGCTACCAGTTTTAGTCTTGTCAATGTATCCTCCCTCCCAGTCTCGCTTGGGGTAAGCCTCTTTAAAAGCTGAAAATCCCCTTTGATCTAAGGTGTGGGATCAGACATAACTCGTGAATATCTCAAAAGCAGATAGGGTATCTGTAGGCATTTCCTAGTCTTGGCTCTGCCTCATACTTTCTATAAACGTGTGCAAACAGAGGCCATTGTGTCAGGGGAAGAAAAAATAAAGGTCCAATTTTCCCTGTCTTTTGCCTGTTTGAAAGCAAAGATTATAAAATACGATTAGTAGCAGCCAAGATTACGCTCAAAGGAAAACAAATTTGAGTTCATAATTTGATCCCCATCTTTCAAGTCTTCTCAAAACTGGTAGCTTCTTGCTGTTTCTATCTTTCAGCAACTGTTCTATGCCTCAAAGTAAAAGGTGTGATTTCTGATACATTTCTCTTGCTTTACTATGGAAGATTAAGTACTTTTAAAATGAAATATTTTTCCATCATAGAGTCCACTACTAGATGCATCACCCTGGAAAAACTTCTCTGCATTAAGACTAAAACTTTCCATGTTAGTTACATGCGTAACTTGAATTTTGTTTTGGTATCATAGTTGAAAACAAGGAACTAAGTTTCATGTGACTGTGCTCCCTATTTGTTTCTGTTCACCCCTATTCCGTCACAAAATAACATGTGGACTCGTTGAATTTCAACAAGATACAGCAGCAATAAAGACATTTATTTCCTACAATCTTAATGAAAATGCGGGTCTATTTGTCCTGTTACCTGACCAGTCAGCATACATGACAGTCACCAAAGCACAGTTCAAACTTGCCAATGCACTGTTTTTCACCCAGTCATCAGTTAGGGAACATGATGAGAACCTAGGAAAGCTGAATGGCTTGGCGTTGAGGGAACCTACAAACCCTCAATACATGATCATATCATTACCAAGTCTGTTTGAATGCATACAAAGACATAACTGATAGCAGTAATAAGCTGATTATTTCTGGAACACCTGTTAGAGGAATAGGATGAATACTTTCTCAGTTGTTTTCAAAAATTTGAAAAGAAAATAGAAAAGTAGTAGGAAAACACAGTATCATCACACTTCTCCTCTTCTATGTTGCTTTGACATCAAATGGCAACATCATCTTGCTCTCAGTTTAAACACCTGATAATGACAGCACACCACAGTCATCAAGGAGAAGCTGCAGAAAAAAATAATTCAGCTCAGGCTTCACACCTCTGGACTGAGGGATACTCAGAAACTCCATTTATTAAAATACTGAAACCCTATATAGAGACTACAATAAGGAACTTAGAATGTCTAACTAGACTTTCATCCCAAAATCAAAAATGACCTGATCCTAAGGTGATTCCCTTGCCCAGTGACATGTCACATTTTCAGAGCACAGAAAGTTTAGAGACTTTTAGTGAACCATTTATAATGAAGAGGTTTAATATAGGAAAAACTGCAATTTTGTTTTCTTTCTCTGAAAATTTTTGGAAATTATGAACCATCCCCTCATTAAGTTGTCGAACTGGCAAGCTGCTCTAGAGAGGAGAAAGAAGCCTTGTTTCCTCTGTAGGCCTCTGACCTATCTGTAGCTTATATCCCTGTAACTTCAGTTCTTCCCATATATTCTCCCTTATTATCTCTTTCAGCATGGCAATATCATTATAAATTAAAGTCTCAACAGTTGTATACATAGTCAAGATATTCCTTGAATACCTATTTCAGCAAACAAATGTTTAAGTGAGCAAAGACTAAGGCTTCCTTCCCTCCTCTTAATGTTTATAAACTTTTTAGAAGTAGTGTCTACTCAAGGGATTGATCGAACAGGAAAATATTAAAGTTCATAGATAAGAAATGCTCTGTGCCTCCAAATACTAACTCCAACTTAACACGGAGACAAACTCTCCATGAGATATTAATTAAGGGATGAATTCAAAGAGGAACCAGGGAAATCAAATCTATCACTGCCAACAGCAACAGTATCCAAATTCAACATCCTGCAAATGAAGTAAGAACAAAGCAGAATTTGTACTGTACTTGCTCTTCTGGAAACACACTTTCAAAAGCAGCACTGTGATTTACTTGACTTTGTTGCTCAGCGTAGTCAAAATCGGAGAACAAAACAACCATGTTTGTTTTTCAGTAGAGCTCACATTTTCTTTAGTTAATTTACTCTCTTCATCAGGAACATAGTAATCAAAGACTTCGTGGAGACAGAGAGATACACATACTTGTCTCCATCTAATAAAACCTATGGCTGCTTCCAGATAAAAATGACGATTTTCCAATTGTGTGATTTGCATACTGGAAACATCTTGCCCATTGTAAGAATATTTGCAGAAAAATCAAGTGTTTTCCTTCTCCATATGTAAGCATGTGATCAAGCAATCTGTTTTAGTTGAATCAGACTATCACACATAGAATACAACACTTCCCTAAAGAGTTAAAAAGCTGTTCTTTCCATACTGCAGAACCTCAAAATAGGCAAAAAGGTTTTAAGCTAAAATCTACTATGCTTTGACAATTTTCACCTTGTGCACATTGACTTTAACTCCAAGCCTAAAGAGACATTCTGTTCTAGAAACACACACAAATATCACACTACTGAGAAAGGTTCTGACACAGTTTAAAGTAGGCATTCACATACTCCCCTCAACTTTTCAGGTCATAGCTTTGGTCCTCCTTACATAGATAACTCTACTATGCAGTTTGCTCCAAAGCCCTTCATTCAGTGACATTCCACATGCAAGCAGGAGGGAATCGACTACCTAAAAGGCAAGTCACCATTGTGTCTCCATAGATCTTCCCAGGAGTTCTGGTAACAAGCTTATTAATGCTAAGCAATAATTTAATTTAAGACCTGTTAAAAAAAGTTATCTAATTAGTGATTTTAGCAATGGCCTATATGTCTTGTACCAATCCATTCGTAATATGGTGAATTTACAATGACTAATGGAAAACCAAGAGACAAAATCTAAACTGATCAATACAAAAGACTGGAAAACACCAAAAACTGTATGTTAGCGACTCTGAGGACAGGAGTGAGTGGGTGTGCCACCAAATCCTTGAAATGGAGTAAATAATTCTTTATAAAGATCATAAAAGAGATAACTGCAAAATATGAAATAAGAAATGAACAAGGCATGACTAAAACGTCTAGAAACAGCTCCACAGGAATTCTCCCCATATTTAGGTTGTGGTCTCAGAAAGAAATATGTCAATTTTTAAAGCATCAAGTACCAATAAACTATGGTTTGGCAACATGATGTAGTAAAAGACTGTCACATACATGTCAAAAAGATTTCAAATCAGTAAAAAGATCAATCCACGAATAAAAGCAAGGAGCTATTAATCAAACTAAGTAATATTTAGGCCTAAGTCTTACCGGAATCAAGAAAAAAAGTCCAATTATTTTCACAGAAACATATATTTGAGTTTCACACAACTAACACAGAAGAGCTAGGAAGCAAATTGAAGCATAAGAGAAACCTCATTTCTTTCATGAGAGATACTTATGTTCAGTTCCTGCTTAAGCAGTGCCCTCAGTGAGAACTTCCAGAACTCTGTACTGAACTTGGCTAGAGAGATGGCACTTCTGAGGAACATGAAACTAAAACCAAACTTAATTCCTTCCTTCTTGCAGTACGAACATAATAGCCACAAAGACCAGATCTAGCTGACATCAGTCCTACTTCTCATGTTCAAAGCATTGGGGGAGCAATGAGCTTTCAAGTTCTTCATTGCAGTAAAACAGCGGCAGCGTAGGAACTCCAACATCTCTCTTGATCCCTGTGCTTCCTCGCACACAACACCTGAAAACACTGAGGGTTTGCGTCTGGGTTTTTTTTCTTCCTCCTTATTTTAATTGGCAAAACAGATAAAAAGAATGATTCTTCTAAAACATAGAAGCTGGTTTATAGATATGCTCTCCATTATTTCTGTAGTAAAACTAATTTTTGCAATGAAGTTCCCCAACCATCTTCATTGTGTTCACAGTTCCAAACTTTTTATGTGTCACCAGTTTGCAGAGCTCATTTTGCAGCCCTAATGTAGACACTCGCAGTCTACTATTTTGTTTCTTCTTCAAAACAAATTTGGGCAGCTTATTTTAAGGAGGTGTCAAGGAATGGGTATTTTTTCTAACTCAACTTTATTTAGCATTACTGTTGTTATTCTGATTATCATCATTATTTAATTTCTTCTAGCTGTATCAAACAGTTTTCAGTCTACATATCACTATTCTAAGAAAGTGCAGTTTTATGCCTACTCAATCCCAAGGCAGGAAGTAACCCCCTTAACAGGTCAGCAACAACACAATTGTGATAGATTTGTGTTATCTCTAATGTATGGTAAGCTGGACAGAATTTCTATAGTCTAGAGCTTCTTGTGACACAGTTCCACACATACAAGAAACCTGTCCTGAAATCATAGCTCTTTTGAACGATTGTACTCAGAGGAAAAGTAAGTGCATGGAAAGGTGAAAGCAGTCACTAAGAGATTGAAATACTCTCTAAAGAAGATCACAATGTTTTCTTCTTGGGCAACAATCAGAAAGTACTTATCTATGTACGTATCCACCATTCTCTTCATCAGAACATAAGTTGCAAAAAACACATCTATGCACACACATAACACAAAAAAAATTAATCTCCTCACCTACTTTGAGTATTTTCAGAGATTTCAGACCAATCACACATCCAGACATACACTGGTCTTCGCCTTACAGATCAGTATTAAAAATCTCTGTAGCTAACCAATTTAATCCTTAAACTGCCTGTAAACTACCTAAGATACCTCAGTTTCTTAAACACTAAAATTGACGTAGAACTGTCATTTAGTGATGGATATTTACACATATTTCCCAGCATGCTCAAGAACAACAGCATTTCACCTACAGGAAGAGTAACTTAAATCTGTCAAATCCCTGTTGCTAAATGCCCATTTTGAGAATCCCCACAATGAACTTCACACAGTTCCCCATCTGCCTTAATCCACAATTAAAATCCTGCTTCAAATGGAGAGTTAAATAAGAAACCTGTGATTCAAAGACTGAAAACCAATACTGAAGAAATCACAGAACACTTTGAATAATATGTTTAAGTCATGCTAGGTCAGAAGCACCTTTAAATAATTCTTTATCCATAATCTCTTTTAAGTGATTATCTAGCCAAGTAAAATAATGTTTTAATTTTGAATGCTCATCAAAAAACTAAACAATTCCCACTGATAAAAAACTTTTCTGAAAACACAACAGAGTTGGGAAATGTTTCAGAACTCCCTTTACTAAGGTTGGATAGGAAACATTTACAGACTTTCTACCACAACCTAGCAAAAGGACAAGGACCATCCTGAAACGTTCTCAGTGCAGGGTACAGAAACAACCCATGCATGGGCTGACTGCGGCTCCTTTTGAGCTACGCAGCTTACATTTAGAGAAGGAATAACATCTTTAAACACACACCATGCTGCAAACAGCTCTAAAATCTTAGTGTAAAAATTATTGTTTGGGCAGCTTAATATATTAACCTTATTACTGCTAACATTCAGGCTATTTAGACATCCCTAATTATAAGCATACCTAATTGACATTATTATTTTAGATTTGGCAACGTGACACTGGTCATGATGCAGGATTAAAGTGGCTTTAGTGGTACTGTTCCTGCTGTTGTAAACAGGTTCAAGACGAAGAAAGATTGATTTTCTGCACAATTCAACAGCTGCATTTCAGATATTGCTGTAGCATTTGAGACGAACAGCAGAAGCCCAAGTTGATGCATTAAAATAGCTTTTGTCTTACAAGAAAAGGCAGAAAAACTACCAGAATCTGAATTTCTAGCTCTCAAAAGCATGTCCTATCAATCCTCACCTCTATACACTCTCAGCAGACAAATACTAAAAATTACATGGATGCAAAAGCTTCCAGAATACAGATATAGAAGATCATGAGAAATTTTCACCAAAGTATCTGAAGCAAGATCCTGGAAAAGGCAGATAGATGGACAGAGGAAAGAGCATACAGTTTCCACCCCTAGTATCACACGCTTTAGTTGGAAGCATGTGCTTGCAATTGGTTGCTTTCATCTTAGTTGTGCAAGCCTTCTATCAGTACTTTTGCTGTTTCTGAGGGTAAGTTCAATAGCTCATACAAAATGTCAACATGTAATGTACATTAAACCACTTTTTTTTCATTAATATGAGCAAACAAAAAAAAAAAAAGAAAAAACACCAAAACCCAAAGAAACCCTCAACTGTGTTCTATCCTGTGTTTTTATTAAGTTTAGTTTAAGTTCAATCCAGTTCCATTTCAAATGTGTTATCTTCAAACACGCTAAGTGTAACTTGCGTTATACCTTAGGCTCTGGAATAAACCTTTCATTTTACAACTCTTATTTGAGTAAAAAGGTGTGTAGCAACTAGAGTAAAAAGACATCTACAGCTTTCCAAGACAGCAAAATGTAGCATGAAAGAATAAGGCCTTAAAGGAACCAGAGTTCATCTCAAATCTCCAACTTCTGTTTCAGCTGTGGACCTTATTTCTGACACATCTATTGAAATAAGCTATTTGGCAACTAAAGCCTGGCTTCCTACAAGTTTGTATTTCTTTGCCCTTAAAATCCTTATTCACCAGAACAGATGCAAACCTTGAAGTGCTACATAACACACCTATTATGCAAAAGACAAGAAGTACCATATCTTATTTGGACCTACACATGGTTGTGAGCTTCCCTGTAATACACATGACACCTGGTCACCTACTTGCTGTCAAACAGAATATCAAATGACTGAAATCTCTCACAAGCTCAATTTGAGATAATTGCACATAGGACAAACCAGTTATGGACCAGTAAAAAGGTCAACAAATTGAAGATTCTAGAGGATGGCCACAGTAATTCTTTAAGAAGTAAACTGCAAAGGCTTATAGTAACTCAGAGGAAGAAAAGCAGATGTGTTCAGTAACTCTATTGTCAAAAAAGGGTAAAGAACTAACATTAATCATTAATAGCCTGATTTCCTGAGTTGCTGGAGATGGTGGGGGAAGTGAAAGAAAATATTAGCTTCTTGCAGCTGGGAGGTGAAGCCAGCAGTCATATAGTTAAAAAGATGGATAAGAAAGGTTGCTGGGAACACTGATTGTGAGTAGGAAATCACAGGAAGACAGCAATTCAGGCAAGGTGGGTAAGTAAAACATGATAGAGATTACATGGAAAAAAGATTAAAATACAGTATATCAGTCTTATTTTGAACAGATTCTCCATAATTTTCCTTCTCAGACAGTATATATTGCTTTAAAGAACTGAAAAATCTGAGGCTACCTCTTCATACTTAGTTTTCCATATTCAAAGATGACAAGAATTCACCGTCTTTAAAGATGACTTTGTTTCTAATGGGAGTATCATCCTTGCTCAGAGTTTTGTGTATGGCACTGCATTTCTTCATGATATGGGGCAAAGCTGGAAGTGGGCAGATTCAGGCTGGACATGAGGAAGTTCTTCCCCATGAGAGTGGTGAGACCCTGGAATGGGTTGCCCAGGGAGGTGGTTGAGGCTCCATCCCTGGGGGTCTTTAAGGCCAGGCTGGATGAGGCTCTGGGCAGCCTGATCTAGTGGGAGGTGTCCCTGCTCATGGCAGAGGGGTTGGAACTGGGTGATCCTTGGGGTCCCTTCCAACCCTGATAGATTCTGATCTGTTTTAGCAGAGGGCTTTAGAGCCCTAATGGCTCACTGGTTGGACTTGATGATCTTCCAACCTAAAGGATTCTATGACTCTATGATATCACTGTGCTCCTCCCAACATTCTAAGTTTATATATGCCATAATATATGGTTTAGGATATAAACTGAAAAAAACACAATGCTCTAAGTTTAACAAAAATGTTTGTATTTTCTTTTCAACTACTGAGGGCTTAAAGAGAAACAGTACACTTAGTGCCTGGAATGGCAGTTTCTTACACCAGGAGGATATTAACCTTTAATCCTTGAAATCATTAAAGAAATGTTTGTAGAGAATATTTTTAGCCTCTTTATCTGGTCAAAATACTGGAAGTTAAGTCGTGTCTGTACAAACCAATCATTTCACCAGCAGTTTTATATTTCTTTAAAGCCTCATATAAAAAGCACCTGCTTAAAGTGAGTAATGGAGTTTTATATTCATTGCACTTAGGAACAGCGTATGTAACCTATTCCGTTTTCCTCCCATGTGGAATATATTTCAGCTTATATTGCACAGCACATTACCGATGTGTATAAAGACTCTCTGATCAGCAATTTGGACTGCAGACAGCAACCTGCATGAGTACACTTTTTTCCTCCTCCTTAAATACCATATCCACTTGATTCACCAACACAAATTAAAACCATCCTTTAAAGATGATCTCACCTTCACAGTGAATACATGAAGCCCATACATGCTAACACTGTAACAATGTCAGGCTACAATCTACAGCATATACCCTGCACAACCAACAAGTAATACACATGCTGTCAGCATTATAAAAAAAGAACCTAATACATAATCTTCCCTGGCACAAGAATATAAAATCTCCATTTGTGTGATTAATTTCTGAGAGGTTAAAAATCTTTCAATTAAAAGACAAAAAAAGAAAAAAAATCCAAATCCAAGGAAAGTCCTGTAACATAGCATACATTAGGGACTCAATTTAATATTGGACCTAGTCTTCTGAAAAAAATCAAAAAAGGTACTTCCATACTACAGCTTATTAAAGCATATGCTTGTGACATACTTCTTTATAGTTGAGAGATTTAAGGAATTCTTCAACTTAACTCAGCAGAAGGTTTCCCTACAGAATTATTTAATACTGTATTTTGACAGACATCTACAACTTGCAATAATCTAACAGAGTTCTTAACTTCCAACAACCACCATATTGGACTCTATGCCATACAGACATGACCAACAAGAAAGTAACTATTATTTTCAATTTAAAAAACAACAGTTAATTTTTATCAATTTAAATAATTATTGGAAACACTTCTGCGTGACTAACCAGAATCGTACAATTGTATTAATGAACTGATTGTAATAGGCATTGCCCTACTATGCACAGAAAGCACACTGCTTTCAATGCATTTCAAACAATGTCCTTAGCAGACTGATTCATCCTCTATGTAGAGAACCACATCTTCACAAAAACACACACTAAAGTCGACAGTTACTCTTTCATTTTGTTCCATCAGCGTATCTCCATGTTGATAATAACACGGAAAAGAAATTTGCCAGAACAACTGAAACTAAGAATAGAATTACCCATCAACATTATGGCATGTAAGCACTTATTCACTGAACTAAACAGGAAGAAGGGCTATATTACCTTAGTTTGAACAAAGTTTTGAGGTCAAGGCAAGTTTAGAGAGCCCATGAGAAGCAGAAGGAATATATAGTCTGTAGTCACACATTTGAAGTAGTATCTGAGATTGGGGAAGTACTTGTTTTCTAATTTACAGTAATTAGGTTACCACTAAATTAAGCTTGTTTGGTACAAATTTTAACTCTGATATGCTTAGATATTATGATAATCTTGATAATCTACCCAATATTAAAATAACCTGAGGAAGAGAGGACTTCAAAGTTAAAATGAAGCCCTGATAAATCTTCAGAGTAACTTAGAATGATACCCAAAGGAGAATTTGAAAAGAGAAAAAAGTGAACTTTTTAATACAGAGGAACATTACTGTGAACTTACACTTTTTACAATGTTTCTTTTACCAATTAGATGTCCTTACTGTAATTTCAAATATGTACTGAATGTCTTTTTAGGTATTATAGCTTGGCTTAGTTTATAAAAAGGAGGTCTATATGAATGCCAGTTGTATGCTTTTCAACAGAAGGATGTAAACTTATTTGGCGATCTGTTTTTCTCTTTCATCCTATCTCTAGTTTCTGTGTAGATTTATAATGCTCATTGTTTCCAATTTTAACAAATCACCTAATGGCAGAAAGGAAAATATGTTAACCTTAGAATTATTTGCAGTTGTAGAAATCCCTTTTGTCTGGCTCATACAAGGCCTGCAATCTGTTTTAAACACAGATTGTCTGTCTTTTGTCTGACAGCCACCAAGCTGCACAAATTACTTTCTGCCTGTTCACCTGTTTGCAGCTGTGTCTGTAAGCTAAGGATTCTGCAGTTTGACTTGAGCAACCAATCCAGGATTGATGACATGTGCTGCTGATAAACTGAGCAATTTGAAGAAATTACTGGCTAAACTTATTGAAAGACATCTGTGCATGAGCCAAGAACTAGAAGCCTTCAATTGTGTGTTTGCAACCTGCAGTGGCGGTGTTCTGTTTGAAGTGATACCCTTCTGTAGGAGGGCTGGCCCCGACACAAAATAACCACACCATCTTTGAAACATATTTCCTCACACACCAAGAGAAGACTGCTGTTTTGGTCTTAAACCTACTTCCTAAATAGAGGATACAACAACAACTAAGACTTCCTATACTCATCTAGCAGAAGTACCTCGTTTTGAAGTGTTTCCATTTTTCACTCAGATTTGGCATTCTGTATTGTTTCCCAGTCTTCTCTGGTATATGGACTAGTTCTCAGCAGCTATGGCAGTAGGAGCATCTCACAGGCACACTTACTCTTTTATGTAAACCAAGCAGACATGCCTTTGAGGTATTATGAGGGTACAGCTCAACTCTTCCTTGGACTTGAACACTACCTCTCAGCTAACTAATACTAATGCCTGTAATTTCTGCTCTAAAATTTAATAATCAAGAAATCGTATTTCTGGACCTAGTGAATCTGGATAACGTCTGACCTTCTGCAGGATATTTGCAAAGGTTAACTTTAAGATCAGGAGGCCCAAGACTGTTATCTCTGGGTTAGTGTGTGTATGCAGGTGTGTGCATGCGTGACATTCTTTTTGCTTACAAAAACTCCACCAGACTGCTGAGCTGTGTGTGAAGGCTAGTAATTTCTAAGTTGTATATTAGATTTAACAAAATAAATTCCTAAGTCCTTAAGGACACATCCTATAGTGACATACTTCAGTGTTGCTCCCATCTTCTTTGTTCTTAGCAAAAATACTGTTTAAGTATACATTGTGGCAGAGTAAGCTAAAACAGAATTCTACACTTCTTCAAATGTTTTAGTAGCCTAGAATAAATGACAAATTAAAAACAGCACTGAAATTGTTTCATACAGTAATGAGAAAAACAAAACCAACCTGTAATTCAAGACAAAGTGTGTTAAGCCTAAAAATGTAACTAAGTGCTTAAGGGACTTCCAAAGTGTGCAGCCAGGAGCACAGAAACTGTCCACTTTCACATCTGCATGCTAACCCTCCACCCCAAACCCATTTTTTATGCATTTAAAAAGGATTAAATATGTGGTATTTAAGTATATGCAGTGAACCATCAAAACAAACAATTCATTGCACCTAGTCTTTGCAACCAGTTCATACTAAAAGTCAAGGTACTGACTAAAATGAACAGACAATCAAGAGTGATAACTGTGCCATTTGTTAGTTTTAGCAAATTAAATGAGTGCTTCCATTTTAGTTTTCTAAGTATTTGAAGGCAAATATTACCTGTAAAAGTACCTTCACAATGGTTGTGATACAAAGTATCCTCACCAACAATACTAACAATTTTCAAAATATGTCTTATATTTGACGAAAAATTATCACTGTGCTTAAACACATTTGAAAATAGGAAAGCAAAGCTTTCAAGTTAAGTAGCTATATAAATTGGGCTTTCACATTTCAGGACCCATAAACTGGATTCAACATAGAGCTGACACGATCTGGAAAAAAGATCTATAGCATCTTTATTGTATTTTATTTATGCGTATTGTATACGCATACAATAAATTAAGTCCTGATGAGGTGCAGCTAATAGCTACACATCACTAATAATGAAAGCCTTAAGATAGTGTTCTATACCACATTTCTTAGTAAATACAGTACATTTTTATATTTACTCTCTATTCATATTGCAAGTTTGAGCATTTTCATGTCGGCTTTTATTTTAAAAGAGCTAAGTCGTGAGAACATTCTTATGTACCACTTCATAACTCTGACACCAAGTATGTATAAAAAGATTAGCCTTTATTTGGTATAAAATCAGTTGGCAGTTTTACATCTGTGCAATGCAACATAAATACCCCAGCTGGCATCTCAAGCTCACACACATATGGACTTCAAAACAGAAACTTCCTTATTTGCAGCACTGCCAGAGTAATTTTGTATACTCTGCATACTACAGCTATTTGTCAGGCCTCTGCAGGTGTGCACTGCACATAAACACACAGCTGTAGTCTAGCAAGCCAAGTGTTCCATCAAACACATAAAGGGAGACCTCAGCAGCTGGATTAGTCATCCCTGCAACAGGTCCAGGGAGAACAATATGGGTTAGTATTTTTGGAAAAGCATGGATAGTAAATTTATGATTATGCTGGCCTTACCAAATAACTGCTGGATTGTGTCATTTTTATGCAATGTCTACTTATTAAAGTTTTTGTTAGAATGGCTGGAACAGACTGAATATTTTTTAGTTTTTAATATAAACAATAAGGTAGTTTATGTATAAAATAGTTTATTAAGTGCAAAATGTTAAAAGGTTTTCATGCTAGTGGTTGGTTTTTGACAGATGTTATAATTATTTGCATTGGCTTTAACAGACAAATCACTGGAATCAATTATAGTTAGTATATCGTAAAGTTTCTTACTAGTTATATATTATACTTTGTCACATTCACTATAACTACACAGCAATTTTCTATCTCTATGTTTTTAGCTCTGCTTAGAGCACAGGTGTATTCCTAAAAATGTTTGATAAAAAGCAATGCAGAATAAGCACTTCTGTAATTAACTTACTTGCTTGTTTAGCATATGGTTTTAATGTCTAAAAAAAAAAAACAAAACAAAAATTGCTCTCTCTCAGTATTCTTTGGAAGACACCAGCATCCACAGAATTTCATGGTGGTCATACAGATGTTAAAAATATTTTAATCAACCAGAAAAAGCAGTAAGCCTAACTTTATGCAAGTTTTCTTTTAAGAAACCTCATATGTCGAAGGCAAGGATAAAATGACTCAGTAAGAAAGCTAAGAGAAGTTTAGTAACTATTTGCCACCTATTTATCCAGAAAGCTCAGTATTTTAGCACATAAAAATCGCGTCAGAAAAAATGAGAAAACAGGAACACTATCAGGACAAATTCTAGATGCATTTCATTTATTAAACTTTGTGTTCAATATGAAGGCTTGTGTGCTTGATTCTCTTTAGTGTTTGTTTAGAATCACAAAAATTTACCAGATCTTACTCATAGCTCTCTTTTCTAAAGATGACAGATTTATGCACTCAGAATAGCTCTTTCAGATTCCATGTGCCAGGAGGAAGATGCCAATTCAAAACATCAGTAGGGTGGACACTAACCAGCACCGAGAACATTAGCACATTTCTCCTCACCTACAGCAGGTACTTGGCAGCACCCACCAACAGGGTGAGCAGAAATCCGTTCTCACTTACCCCTTCTTCACCAAGTTAATTGCATGATTTCAAGAAAGAACAGAAGGGGCTTCCCAAAGGTCACTTTCTTAAACAAGACCTAATGACATTTCAAGACCATGCATCTGTCATCCACTAGGGATATCACTAGTAGTGGCTCAGAAGCATACATAAAGGTTATGTTAACATTATGGTAACAAAAGATCTAATGATCAGAATTATTAGTAGGTAACTGTCCAGGTTTGAGGTAGAACAGAACTAATTCTGATTTTACTTCTCAGCTAGGTCTCTTCTCAATAACTGCACTCTGTGAAGTTAACAGCGTATTTTTGCAGACAGTGGCTGCAACGCTCCATGTCTGGAGTTACCACCAAGGGTAGGTGTGCAGACCAAGGGCACAGCTAAATCTTGTGCACAACACTGGGGGTGGCACAGAAAGTAAAAGTCTGCACCTGTGGGGAGGAGCAGACAGGACAGATGACCCTAAACTGGCCAACAAGGTATTCCATCCCATATATGTCATATTCAGTACAAAGCTGATGGATCACAAGGGTCAAGTTCTCTTCTTTAATGTCTGGCATCTGAGGAAGACTCTGTCCATTGCGCCTTTGATCCTGATCCATATGTTCCTGAAACCAGTTCCAGAATCCAGCTCCTGAGTCCGGTCCCCATTTGCCACTGAGCGCAGTCTGGGGCTTCCCCAGTGCCTGCCCACAGTACCCGTGACAGTGATGTGACTGCCATCGGGGGGCTGGGTTCGATACTGCGTTTGTATCTAATTATATGTATTCCATTTCTTAATTATTGTTTCATTAAGGCTGTTCTAGTTTTCTAATCCATAAGTCTCTCTCCATTACTCTCTTTCTCTTCGTGTTTGGGGAGGGAGAGGGGTTAACAGAGAGCATCTGTTAGCAGGCAGCCCTGACCCTAAAGCTTGACAGTAACTAACCATCACATAGTGATTTCCTCATGTCGTATAAAGGTAGCTAAACTTTTAAGCCCAACAGGCTGCAGTACATGCTGAAAAGGCACATGTGGCACCAGAGGCAAGAGAGATGACCAATAGTCAGCCATACTCAATGTGAGAGCCACTAAAACACATCAGAACAAAACCATACAGAAACACTTCAAAGCAAAAAATGGGCATTGAGATTATAGGGAAAATAGACATGGCAAAGCAAATTATTCTTCTTCTGCAAACAAGTCTGCCCTTCTGAATCAAAACAGAAAATCTATCATTTCAGGAAAACCTATTTTGCACCCATCTTGGATCTACAGCCCACAAAAGAAAACATATATAAAGCTTTAACAATGGAATTATTCCTTCCTGGTTTACTGAAAACAGAGTCCATAGAAAAAAAAAAAAAAGAATTAATGCAATAGGGCAGAACAGACTGGCGGTTTGAGAGCAAAGTTGTTAAGATTTAAGTGCATATTATACCACTGACAAATAAATCCTATCCAAAAGAAAAAAAATTATTAAAATGTTTTATTATCCATCATATAAGAGCTCCCAAAAAAACGAGTAGGCCTTACTTTAGGAAAAACCTAAAACATCTTTCTTGAAAAAGAACTAAAGATGATCACAAAACTACAGAACAAAATAATGTAATGTCCATTAAGTAAAACTATACCCTCCCAAAGTATAGTTCCGAAGTCCTTTGGGCAAAAATCTGAATTTGCAGGAAATCTTTAAAGAAAGTGTTTCTGTGAATATTACAGAAAACTTTAAAAGATGAATTAGCAGTTGTAAGCGTTAATCAACAGTATGCAGAGAACTGTAACAGAACAGAAATTGGAGTAGAGGAAAGAGAGAGCAAGAAGTTTTAAGGGCATTGGTATTCCTGAGGCATCACAGTGATTCAATCAATTTTACATGGATCTATCAGTCACAAACTAGAATGCCAGGTATTTCCTGCCTGACCTCAAAAAAAACATCTGACTTCTTGGCATTAATTACTTCTGAGAAATATACAAAGTCCTACAAAGGCATTTACTCAGTTAGGGGAGGATTCACCATTTGTAATATTTTTATTAGTATTATACAAATTAATCACTACACAATTAGCACAGAACTATTACAGTGGTGCTGTTATAAATGTAGATCTAAATGAAAGTTTCTACTTGTAGACAGAAATAATCTTAACCTTGATATTATAGGACAATCTTCTGGAGTAAATGATTGCCTCAGTAATTGCTGTGTAAGCGTATTAGCCCCACTGCTGTCAAGTCATTTGGATTTAGCCTTTCCAGAAGCAAAGCCTCAATAGCACCTTTGAAAATAATGGGCTCAATCACATGTTCAGATAAGATGTCATCATATTTTGGTACTACAGATGCACAGTGCTTAAGTGTCTGTTACTGGGAGTAGGAAGTGGAAAGTGCCAGTAAGAGACAAGACAAGGCAGGAAAGCTCTGAACAGTCTCACAGCAGTAGAGCTACACAAAAGGGAAAGTCCTACAGAAGCCAAGAGAATATCAGGATCTATTTCTCTGAACAGACTAGATGTGGAACTTGGCTTGGTCTTGTTCTAGGACCTGGCCTGAGATAACCCTTTCCAATTTAAAAAAAAAATTAATAATAATAATTTAAAAAAAATCAGTGCACATCATGATGCAAGTTTCCTTTAGCCCATTCCCATATCCTGAGGAACTGCATTCCAGTACGATTAAATCAAACCACAGATCCTCTTCCCTGTCTAGAGAGCTCAGGCAAGTGAAGAACTTCTAACAAAAGGTCCTCTCCAGGAGGAAAAATAAACTTATTTGAACTAATGGATAGGGAAACAGTTCTAATTCTAAGGAAGGATGTATCTATGCTAGGTAAGTATCACAGCCAGATGGCAGCAATTAATGCATTTTTTTTCCTACACAAGTCAGTATTCACAACTTCCTCACAATCAAGTAATCTGCAATTTTATTTTCTCTTCTTTTCAAATTCAAATACAACAATTTTCCACCTCAGTTGTCTGGGATTTTAGGCACAGTTATATTATGCATATCTTAATCAGATCCTGCCTAAAATTATATCAAGCCCTTCTGGAATAAATCAAATCAAGAAATTAAGGAAAACAAAGGCATTGCTGAACTGCTACATTTTCTGCTGCAGATAGCACACCATTTTTTAAAATCAAATTAATAAAGCTTAAAGTATGTAAGACCCCCACTTCAGAACTACTCAAAAATACTGAAGAAGAACATTTCCTATCTTCAAAAATTTTATTCATTCATTGAACCCTAACACTTAAGACATTCCTGCACGATGTTAAGCCAGAAGAACTTGATAAGTATATGCATCTTGCCTACCACAGGAAAACTAGAAGTTATTGCTGAAAAAAAACCCAACCAACAAAACAAACAACAAAATGGTTTACAGTTAAATTAATCCACCAATATAACATATTCAAGAAGAGAATCCATAAGCATTTACTGGAAGCATGTCATAGATGCCCAAATTAAAATTTGTATCTCAGCAGTGACTTTTTAAATTTTAGAACACAACATCGAATATTTAAACACATTTAAGGAACAATTAAGAAAAAAAAAAGAAAATACTGTCTCTGTTCAAGGAGCCTATCAACTGAAAAAGGGACAAAACCAAGATGGTATATGCATAGACATGCAGAAGTGGTAAAGAAGATTTTGTAGTACATAGATATGGAGGGAACAACTGTAAAATATTCAGTAACTCTGGTCTTTATTCCAATTAAATCTTACACTGGTAAACATGACAATTAAAAAGCCACCTAACATCCTAAAATGTTTGGGAAGTGTATATTGACTGTATCTTAGCAGCATTTTGAAAACCTGATAAAACCTGAATTGACAAAGAACTTCCTACATTAAGAACTACTACACCATTGCCCAAAGAGCTGAAGCAACATTATCAAACTGTAACCAATTCCAGACCCGTTTGGGCATCACACAGACCATACTTACTTCTCTCTCCATTCCTACCTCCACTTTTTTCCCATTTTCCTTAAAATACAAGCTATTTTATAGGGTGACTGTAATATGATACTATGATCATGGTTGATGGCAGTTAGAAACAGACCCTTCTAATCCAGCTGCTCTCCACTTCAACAAATGTCATTTAAAAGCTACTTCATAAAAACGTTATTGCTTCATACTTAAAAGACATTAAGTCAAGATTTTGGAAATTCCATTCACTTGATTATATCAGCAAGTGCACTATATGTGAGATTTATCATTAAGCAAAATCCATGTGAACTGTTTTCCAGACTTTAGTTAATGCTCTTATGACACATTTGGCCAATGAAAAGGGATGAAAAACAGTAGTGCTTTGAAGCAATAGCCAGTAAACGCCACTGTGGTTTACCAAGAGTGTGATGCACAACATATTAGACCACAGTTAATGAAATTAAACCATTTCTTATACTTTTTAAATGTGTCCTGTATTACTTGCTTGGAAACTACACAACTGCTTCATCTTTCAGATTTTACTTTTTTCTGTAGTAAACTGCATCTCTTGCATCTACTGGTAATTAAATCAGTAAGTGACTACCACTGTTTTGTATTTTATAATCATATTTAAAGCAAAATAACTCAATAAATAAGCTACATGTTCTTTTGTTTCTGCATAAAAATGAAACTATAACTTTATATTCCTTATTCAATGATCTGGGGAAAAGATAACTGTGAAGAAAACAGGACAAACTACTTGCACACTACTTAATTGTATAAGATACGGAAGAAAGCTACTTACCAATGCACAATATGCCCATTAAAAGTGGCTTTAATGTAAAGCTTTATTTTCAGAGTTTGAGAGAAAAATATCTGCCGTCAGATATTTTGATGTAGTAGATTTTTAAAGCTTTAACTCTACTCTTCATGTACAATTTCTTCAAGAAAACAATGAGGTGGGTTATTTACCAAAATAAAACACTATTTGTCCTCAACTGTTCTGAAGTCTTGAAGAACCAAACAGATAATTAATCTTCAAAACTCATTTACTTCTCTAGCATTATTATTTACGTACTAATTATAAATCTATGCTTAAAGCCTAGCTAAATTAAATCCTTAAAGTGGACTACATGTCTCCATTATATAGCAATACATTGTATATTCTCCTACTTACACCCATAGATCTACGAAAACATAGTAACTTTCTCTCAGAATTTGAGACAGCCAGCTCAAAGTTTAAAATTAATTTCTCTCTAGCAGTCCAATCAGCTGTTGTCTCAAGCTAAGAACTCAATTCTCCTGAGTCCTAAAAGCTTTCCAAATGAAGTTCTTCACACACTGTATTTTAACATGTTAATTTATGACTGAGCAATGTTAACTAACAAACTTTTCCAATTACCATAATTATTTAACAGTAAACTGAGGGACAGTCAATAGTTCAGGTCATTTTTACATAGTGTCACTGTAAGAAGCCAATAATACTCTTTCCCAGGGACTATCAAGCTACAAGTTTGCTCGTTATAGTCATCAGCAGAGTGAGAAGATTTATATGTGAGAGATCAGTCATGAAATAGCATCAAAAACTATCGGTAAGAGAAAAGGGAAATGGTAACAGCCCTTCTACTACTCCACATCAGAAGAGCTGCTGTCTTCTGTTTGCTACTTAGAAATGTTTTACTAAATTTTCAGAAAAACAACAATATCAAAAGTAGAACTCTTCTTGTTGGGGGTTGGGAGGGGAATGAAGATATGGAATCTTCCATTTAACAAAAATTATTTTCAAGCAAATCACTTTTTCCAGATAAAAAGATTAAAAAGGCAACAGAGGAGCTCTCAATGTAACTCCTCCAATATTGAGACTGTAATTTCTGTATATATTAAAACAGAAGTAACATAAAGGGAAATAAAATGAGATAATTATTGTGCTTAACAGAAAGTTGTCCTTATTAGCAGGAGTGTTGAACAACGTGGACTTTTAACACAAGTGACACTGCACACCAAAGTGACAGTGAGGCTCAGATCACATACCCTTATTTCCACAATCATTTTCACATGTCTACAATGAATACAGTACCATTTTAAAAATGAAAAGCAGGCATTCCTTTGGAAATTAATTCAGTGTTTAGCATGTCACACTCAGAAAAGATCTCCTTTTATAATGCAGTAAAATTAGAACATAAGAGATAACTATAAGGATGTTTACTACTCCATTTGCCTTAATTTTGTCCAATAGGCACAAGTATACAGTTGTGGAAAGATGGCATTCATGTCTGAAACACTGTATTCTAACAATTAAGTCATGAGTCTTTGTCTGAAAATAAACATATACAAAATCTAAAAAAAAAAAAAAAAAAATTCACCATGGAACCTCGTGTACCAAGCTTTTCCACATACCTCGTTAACTACTCCTGCTGACAGACTTTGATCTCAATAGTCTCCAATCACTTCCCAGAAAGAAACAAACACACACATCATTGGACATTTCTTCTTACCACAGTCTTTCTCCTCAAATAAAAATTTAAGCCTACACTTAATGTAAACACGTGTCCTGAATCCATGTATGCTAGCACTGCAGAAGGTAGAGCTAAGGGGACCGTGGGAGAATGCTATTTAGGAATTGCTGTGAATATTGCTGCTCTTCATGATGGCTTTCGAAGAGGATCCAGTTCTTCCCTACAGTCTGTATCTGGGTTATCCATACTCAAGTTAATTCTCTGAGGGCAATTGCTTATAGAAGAAAACTGAAATTACTACATCTGTAACAAGAGTATTGTTGCTCATTTTTAATTATTATTTCCATAGGCAGGTCCATAGTTTTTCACACCATAACAAATTGAGCCCAACTAGTAAACCCTTCACTGTGAAGAAGTTGATTTTCTCTTCTGCATAAACAGTACAACTTGTGAGAAATCAGTGAAGAATTAGTAATATGCAAGTAGAGCTATGTGACATTCTCCCTGAAGATCACATTACAAGATATGAAAGTAAGCTTTAACTTGCATCTTCTTTCAGGACTTTTCATTATACTACTATAAAAAAATTCACTAGTTTCACATATGGGAGTGGAAATTAATTTTGCAGTGCTAAGACGACTCTACTCAGCAAACGGATATTAAACCATGGCAACAAAACTTTTCAAAATACATTTGTGTTTTGAAAAACATGTATATAAATGTGGCACCAAGGGAGACTTCCTCTTTAAGTTCAATTATATGACAGAATAAGTATTCTAACGCCAAGCTTCTCCATTTACATCACAATGCATCAGTTGCTTCTTGTAGTGGTTACACAACACATGACAGTGTAGTTCCAAAGACTTCAGACAACATCAATAAATACAGGAAAGACATTTTTTCAACACACCAAGCAGAATGCATATTTAATAATCAGACATATATTTCAAATGATTTCCCAGAGGAAATATTTAACTAATAACATTTTCATAGAGTACACAGAAGCAATGTGTAGACCAGCTATATGAAATGGCAACTGATGTAAAACACACTAATTTTCAAAGGCTTCATCCCATCTTTGGAAACTATAGCTCTGCTGATACATTCCCAGGTGGAAAGATCTGAGTCGCTATCTTGCAAATCCAAAGTAATTCATTGCAACAGGAGACAATATATAAAAGATAGATCACACAAAAGGTATAAACCATTTACAACAGGTAATCAAGGAAAGAGAAGATGCTCTTAAAATGATTTGTGAAAGTCAACTTATCCTGTAAGAGTGACAAAAAAAAAAAAAAAAAAACCACACAAAAAACCCACAACACACTAGAAAAAAAGATATTTCTTGTATAAGAAATGTGTATTTCTTTTTATTTCCTTTGCTAAGTCATCACTGTAGGGTAAGGCCAAAAAAATCCAGAAGTTTTAATATGAGAGATTATAGAATAATCTTGCTGATGATCAAATTTTGTTTTTCCAGAAGACAGTTGTTAACGCTAAAAATGGAGGCAGCTGGCAGTTTCAGAAACCTCATATAGAATTATTCCAAAAACTTCCTTACAGATACTTCATTTTTTATATTTTTTTAAAAAAGGGAACACAGCAGTTGCACAATTCGTTAAGGTGCTTTTCAGCCACACAAGCTGACAATTCTCCGTTCATTCCCTAAAGATTTTAGAAAAGATTCCCTAAAGAAGCCTAAAATATTTCTGCTGCAATTGTATAAACTCAGTAATTTGAAAACAAATGAAAAGGCAACTATAAGTATCTTAGAAAAATGCCACCTAAAGAAATCTCCTCTGTGTTGATGACCAGTTACTTTGCTAATATACAAAAATACCATACCTATACAAATGCACGGTATTCTCATGGGAAATATAAAGAAAAAAGATGAAAACAAAAGAAAACACTCACTCTTGATCCAATGGCATCCAGTGATCACAGAACAGGTAGACAATTTACCTATTCAGGCAACCAAAGGAAAGGCCAATGTTCCACAGGAAATAAAAATCCCAGAGGAAATAAAAGTGGAAATTAAATCAAGGGAAAAAGGTATTGGTCTTTACACCCCAAGAACTGCCTACAGCAGCATTTTACAGAGAGGTCCCTGGGGGCTAGCTGAGCTTCAACAGTGGCAGCATTACACTGTAACTATTGGGTCATCAATGGCATAGTTGGACAATTAATAGAAGAGGTAATATTTACTTATTTTAGTACAAAACTGCACAAAATGCAGCCATACAGCCTGACACACAGAGAATTTTTGTACTTATGTCAAAAAAAGCAAAACACTGAAATCAACCATTTAATTAGAAGGAAATACAAGTGAGTAAGAGACTTCAAGGAGATTGTATTGTATCTATCTGCATAGGACAGAGAGCAAACAAAACTAAACCCACCACCATACCCCACCCCAAAAAAAAAATCCTCACAAACAGAAAAAAATTATATTTGTTCCATTAACACTATACTATATACACACTATACTTAAGAAGAAAGATTTATACTATACTTAAGAAGAAAGATTTTTCTTCTTAATGAAGAATTATCTACAGGCCAGGTGTGGTAGCTCTTACGAAAAAAAAAAAACACTGTAACTGGATTTATATCATAAACATGAATGCTTAGAATAGTTTTGGATGCAAATAATAGTTTTCTTTGCACAGCATATCCATGCAACTCTACAGAGACTTGCTTCACAACTCTACAATCACAGGACCCCTTTGCAAACAAAATCCTCATATGCACCCTCTTAAAACAGAAAATTTCTATTCTCTTAACTCCCTCAAATTTCTCCTCTTACATCTCCAAACTAGATAAGATGAAGACCTTTCAATGTTGACTTTTTTCTTCCCTCTTTAAGGACAGAAGAAAACAGTTGCATTTGTTATGGCAGTGTATCAGCAGAAATCCCACCCTGTGAGACTAGCTAAGCAGTGCCAACTTCTGAAATGACCACCAAACAATAGCAGTATATAAAAGAAACAAGAAGTTTGCTTTACAGAAAGTTACTTGTCACTTGAACGTGGAGGGACTAAAACCTGCCTACATGCTGACTACAGATATCTGCTTTGTAAATTTTCAGTGTAGGGATATTACTGAAAGAAATTTCAGCTGGTTTACCTCTCAAAAGTAATGCACAAAGTATTTTTGGCACAATGCTACAAGTATGTTACGGCATAGCAGAATGCAGAATTTCAACTTTGACATCCTTTGGATCAAGGCAGTATGGGCTTCAGTACTAACAGACAAGGGGACAAATAATCCTATGCAATTTATATAACTCTTGTGTAAACAATACTAAGTGGGTATTAATTATTTTAAACATGCAAAGAATGTAAACAACTTTAACCTGCAAGACTGTGCATCTTTCAGAAAGTAAAAGAAAAGAAGCTGATGCATTGAAATAGAAGTTCAAGATTGCTGCAGAGCCTGATACCAAGACCAGCTTATAAATTCAGCTCAGAGGTGCTCTCCCTTGGGGCAATGTCATCATTCCCTCTACATTGAGCTGCCTCCAGTGCACATGTGGGCACATTATAAACCAGGTAAATGGCTAAACTGACTGAAAAGTAACCCTTAGAAGAAGCAGCTTCCAGCTGGATCTACAAGCTGAACTAACTGCTCACATATCTGCCTGACCATTAGAAGGTGTGGGAAAGCTGCTGTCAGAAGTGGGAGGACCACTCCTTTTTTACATAGCAGTATGTTCCTGCATCAGCTAAAAATAACAGGAAATCACATCCTTTGTAAGACAGCACAGATGAGGTTTTAAAACCCTCTTATCCTTATGAAAATGCCTGCGATCAAAATCTGGCACCAAAACACTTCAACAGTGTATACAAGAATAAACAGGTGCCAGAAGTTTCCAAGACAATCTATGTCTTCCTAAGAGCCAGATCCAAGTTTAACGTGTTTTAAGCCTTCCATTATTGGTATGATTAGACTGAAAAAATATGGTTTTCTAGTCAAAAATCTGGCTCAAACACACTGTAATCATGGGGTTGAGAAGAGACAAGGTGAAATTCTGAATCCATTAGAAAGGATATATGATAATTACAAAGAACCACTGCTTTGTTTCTGGGTAATGTACTCACTGTCTTTCCCTGCAAAGGTAAATACTTGTTTTGAGCTACTGCCTAGAGACATCAGGGCCCTGCTGTGCCTAATTAGTGATCCTGAAAAGCAGCTTTGAATGCCACCATTACATTATTTTAATGCATTTAAGTGTTAAAGACCACGACGGATTAACCACCATAGTGAAAAAAAAAATTAGATCCATAATATGAGATACGATTACAAATTAATACTTTAATTATTTTTACAATTTTTATGAGTATATTTTACAACTAATTAATATTAAAAATTGATGTTTTGAATTTGAAGCACTTGGAGACTAACTAGGGGTCTGTAATCAGGGAACCTGATTAAGAAATTAGGAAAGAAGTGTGGGCAAGACTGACAAACACAGGATTTGTAGTTTCCACCTGGCATCCCTGCAAACAAACTAATAAGAGAATTTTAGCAGTTAGTGTTCCAAGATTTTTTCCTTTATCTTTTTTTGCCATAAAATGACAAAAATTAATAACGTGTATTTCTTCCACAGGGTTCCTGAAAGGAATTACAGATCACATATGCTCAGAAGCAACTCAGATGGTTTGCATTCTTAACAGTAGCAACAAAAGAACAAAGAATGGACTGTCAAACATCAAATGAAGAGGAAGAGAAGACAGAAGGGTAAGGCAACTTAAGACAAGCCCCTCCAGAGTTAAGGAAAGCAAAAGACAGGACAACAAAGATAAAGAAACTGTATAGAAACGCCCTCTACACAGTGAGAAAGAATAAAAAGATAGGACTAACAGGCTCAGTAAAAGAGCATTGAGTAAAACTGTATAAATGACATAAGAAAAGGCCCTTCATTTCCCCAGAACAAGTCCAAACATACAGAACAGTGCTGATAATCTAAAGCAATACATTTATATAGCATGTGTGCAAGAAAGACAGCAAAAGATTGTTCTTTCCTATAAGATGATCCAGCAGGACTACCTTCAGCATCAAGCAACCAAGACAGCCACCTCTCCCAATGGTGAGTTATACATGATAATAAAAATTAAAATACTTATCACCTGCTGAAAATAATAGTTACCAATTAAAAGCCACTACACTGCCAGAAGTCATTACCAGCTTTCTTCAAATTTCATTAGGCATCAGGAAGGAAATACTTGTCATGAAAGAAGAGAGGAACAGAAGTTCCTTGTACTGGATAATTTGAGTTTGCATCAAAAATTATTGTTATACAATATATATTTGCTGTACATCATTTTAGACTAATATCTGTATTATCAGTTCAGTAAAGACAAAAATGTTCTTCACATAAAGAGTTTGCATTCAAGATATTGTTAAAGAACGTAAGAATTAAACCAAAGGTCTATCTAGACCAACATCCCACCTGGAACCAATGCTGGATTCTTAAGGAACAGCACCAGAAGAGGGAAAAATCTGAATGATATTTCCTACATGATCCTCCCACTATTATTTACAGATCTCCTCCACACTGTCTTCTAGTTTTCAGTTTTCTTTTTAAACAACCAAAAACTACACATAAGCATTACTTTCTGCCTTATAAACATACACTTTATATGTGATGTCTACACATACTTATTATTCTATTATCAAACACAAAACTGTCATTAGCTCCTATGGACATAGCATGACACGAAGTCCCCAGTGAGATAAGAAGTGCTACCATTCCTGTACATTTTCAGCATCTGTGTTTTTGGAGAGCAAGATCCTATTTGTATAAATTTGATCTACATATCTTGCTCAAATATACATAAACCTGGTTATTTCAGTGGACCAAACCATACTGTGCAACTGCCCTATTCCTATCATTTGACATTCTCCTTAAAACCATTTCATTTTTCAATGCATAATGCCAAGGTTTTTTCCAACAGTTCTGTGAAAAGGAATATTTCACCTTTTAAATGATTAAAAGTTCTGAAATAATAAAATAGAAAAGTCTGTTTAGTGTGTTTTTAAATAAAACATTATATGAATGTCACTAAACCAAATAGATGCAGAAGCAGTCTTGGTTCAGGTAAACGACATATTAGCATGAACAATCATAAAAAATGCGTAAGGAGTAAGAAGTCTTTTTAAAGAAAAAACAGAAATGTTCCCATATGTTTTATGAAGTATTCTTTGCCCTTTAAATGAGCACACTCAGATTTGCTTGCTGGCTTTGTTTCAGAGAAACCCCATCTGTACACTACATCGCTTACAGGCACATCTCAGTCATGCAATAGCTATGTCACAGCTCATATATCAAATGAAAATCACGTTCAAGGCCACACAACCTTATATACTCAAAGTCTTCCATTCTATTTAAAGTAATCCTAAGAGAGCTCTTACTGTACCTCACTGCTGATGTCACATGACTTTTGTTGGGAAACAGTCCTACAACTGAAATATCAAACAGTTCTTAACACAGATGAGAACGATCTGAAGGACAACTCTATTGTACTTATGTAATCTGGAAGTCGTCTTTTTGTTTTTAACAAAGAAACAGGTGTATTTTTATAGTGGAAGTATAAAAATAGTAGCACTGCACAACATTATGTCATGCTGTGAAAAGCAGGATAAAACACAGGCAACTCACAGCAGTCTTAAGGAATTCATCTGACACATTCCAAGTCTAATAAAGCTGATTGCCCACATCAAGGACAGAAAGTGAAGAAGTCATTATTTTACCTTCCCAACATCAAAGCTTTCAGTGCCAGAACAACCTCATTTCAAACCCAACAGCAAGGATAACTGTTAAATCAAAAGGCTTCTATCCAAGTACATGGCAGTCCATAAACCCATTAACTTTTGTAGCAAGGAAATTGTATGAACAGCCATGTTAGAAACCTAGGAAATCATAAAAACTCAAGCCATGTCCTCCACAGAACACCTCGAGCAAGCTGAGTGCTGCTGAAACATTCCTGTTTACCTTCTTCCCCCCCTTATTATCAGGAAGTTTCCTTTGCTAATGAGAAATCGTGCAAAAAGGAAAAAAAAAAAAAAAGTCTAAGGTAGTCAGCTAAATCCAAATGCTTCACAATAAAAACCAGCTATTTTCATTTAAAAAAAGATTTCTTCTTGCCAATATATAGAATTGCAACACATCTCCAAATTACTGGCAATACATATAAAGATGATAATCAAATAGCTGTTTCTTGGCAACTTTCTCAGAAGGCAAAGAATGTTTCCAGTGGCATATGAAATAGTTGAGTCACTATAAAACAATGTTTGTTACTTTTTTCTAAATTTTATTTTAAAAATTATACTGATGAATCACATGGCAATCATCAGAAAATTATATTACACTTATTTAACTTCAAAAAGTCAGTTTTGTGGGGTTTATCCTAACAGTGTTTAATTACTTGTATTTAGAAAAGTTAGTAACGCAAAATAAAGATAAGTCAGTCTGTACATACAGTCATAGTCATACAGTCTGACTGTATGATCACAGTCAGAAAGCTTCATACAATTTCCTTATGATTTGGCATTGTAGGTCTGGATTTTTGTAATACTGATGAAATGTTTCCCTTGTCAATCACCACTCACTACAGATAAACCTATTAGCCTAATACACAACAGAATAAACATAAGCCTCATATAAAGAAAACATACACAAATTAAATATAAACCAATAGCAAAATATACAACTTCAGCTAGCACCAAAAGCTAACAAGTGTCAACTTCACTAAATAGACACAGCCTCATGAAGAGGCCAGTTCAGAAATCAGCTCGCTCAGTTTAAGAAATCTAGGGGAAAACATTTCAAACAGAAGATAATTTGTGAAGAATCACGTTAACACAGAATGAAAAGAAGAAAGTCTTGTGATCACCCTGCCTCAGTTCTTTTAAAATACCGGCCAGAAGATTCTTCTCCTGTATCTAAACAGCAGCCTGGATCTACCAAAAAAAAAAACTACTGTCTTCAGTTTGCTCTTGCAGTCATTGACTATTGACAACATAAAAAAAGTACTTTTTAACTGGATTTGTCTCAGCTATTGGAACTTGTTACACTTCAGTTTGCTAAACAGAAAAATTTCATTTTGAATACACGATGTAGTTGCCTCAAATACCAGTAGTTTCAACTGTTACAAAGCAACTCTTGCAGGCTTGCGTGTTATTGCTATTCCGAGTTTCATCTCCCACTCCAAAGTACACATGAGCCTCAAGAAGATCAGTGGCTAAGAAGATCAAATATCAAAATAATTACTAGAAGGGCATTCTGAAGTCAAGCTGTTCTTCAAGGCTTCCAGGAGGACAAGACCATGGACACTGCTAATCTGACATAGGACAACCATGGAACCGTTTCTCAGCATTATGCACTTTTTGTATATATGCTTAAAATCAGCAAAAGCTAAGACAAAAAATGGCAAAGAATGAAATTATATTCCTCATTTTGACACAAAGACTTAGCCAAAATCTATTTAATATAGGTAAAAGAAAAAGTGAGTTATAGAAATTAAAAATACTTAAACTCTTGCTTATATTACTAATGCAATGACTTACAAAAAGAAGAAAGCATCCTGATGCCAGCAAGTTTCTCAGCTCCACCTGGTAAACTGTCCCCAAACAGGGAAGCATCCATAACAATACTTCAGCTCTGAACTGTGATTTTAAGTGCAGCTGCACTAAGAGTTTGTTTTTTAATTGACTAAACAAAAAAAAAAAGCTCCATACTATCTCCATTAAATAGAACATGACTACCAAGTACAGAAGAAAATTGAAGTGTTTTCTACCGAAATGAGGTCATCTTTTCCCTTTTAGATTATGAGATACTAGAAAGACCTCTACTGACTACAACTTGTTAAACAACGTATTATTAATGAAAAAAAGCTTCAAAACAGCAATAAAGCCAAGTCAGAGTTGGTTAAAAAAAATTTACACTACAGTTCATGGCCCTTTTTTACCTATTGTATCTTCTCATTAGTTTTCACCACCCTTTTGGAGAGCAATTTTAAGTTGTAACTGCAGGACAGAAAAAGAGGGAAGTGAGCCTTAGAGCTGCTTAAAAGACTATTCTTCACATTTCAGAAAGGTGAAAGAATTGCAGCTCTGATCTTTTTGATCACCATTTAAAAAAGTACCTACCTCTGCTTGAGAAGAGCCAGTCAGCATTCATCCCCATATGTAAGTCATGAGACACCTCAAAATAATTCTTTTACCCTTGCTTCTACCACCACAATCAAGCTCAAGATTCTTAGCTCCAAGAGGAGTAGCACTGCCAACAACTGTGGTTTTGCCCACTGATGCAGAGAACATTGACATATTAGGGCTCTCCTCCTTCATTATTCTCATGTCATATTGTTGGACTATAACATCAGTCTGGGCTGGGAATCCCTGGCAGCCTGGCAGTGGGCCCAAGAGGATGCCCCTTTTACCTGCCCCTGCAGCAGCGTGACTGAATTGCTATTGCTACGAGTGACAATGTGGCAGGGCACTAAGCTCCTCAGGAGCTGCAGCGGATGAGCGAGTCGCATCACCCTGCCGGTGCTGGCTGGCAGCACTGGATCCCCTTTTACTGCCTCTTCCCCAGGCAGCAGAAACCCAGAAACCCATATCTCCTCTTTGCACCAACAGGTCTTCTCAACATCTCACTGCCTCAAACAATTCCTTTTTTCTGCCATTCTTTGTGATTTTTTTTTCAAATTGACTTTTGCAGTATTTCTGTGATCTATCAAATGCTTACACTTTCCTAAATGTGTGGACTAGAATTCCAAATAGATTAATACTTAGGCATATACCAAGGCTGGCATATTAAAGCTTCAATTTTCCTCATTCTTTGCAGTAGAAAAAGTACTTTTAAAGCACTATAAATGTTTAAGATATAAATACGTTCTTAGAATATGTTCCATTATATTCCAACTGAGGGCAAAACACTGAAAGAACAGACTGCAAAGGAAATTAAGGAAAGCGATACATACACAGATACTGTTATTCTACACACAGAGGAATCTTATTGCATTACAGCAGACAAAAATTTCAGGGGAATTCTGAAGAAAATCACACAAAAACCTAATTAACATACAGATACTGATATGACAGCCTAAAAACAAAACCACCTGGTGCAATATCAGATAGTCTTACGTTCACCCTGGAAGCATTTGTACAGTTAGATGGGTTCCAGAAAAGATTGGGGAATCTTATGGAAACCTTAATAATGACAATCTTCATAACCCAGACCAGCTTCAGAATGTAACAGGGAGGGAAATACATCAATTAGTTTTCTAGAAAATCATCCATTTTACTTGTACCTGTGCTTCAAGGTATTCTGTTATAAAGTCTGCAGTTTCTTTATCTGTAGCCCCATTTTCTCATCAAATGCTACCATAGCAAATGCAGCATCTTGACCGAATGCTTGACAGACAAATATAAGAAACCAAAAATATTTATTTTCTAGTGAATCTTCCATACTTTTTTATATTGACTCACAAACGTATGTGTGGCCTTTCTACTGCTTACTTCAATGCCCTAACAACTGATCACCAGTTCTGTCCTGTTGATTATTTTCCCCTCTGTTTTTTAAGTTTGAACAGCTCTTTACTGACATCATTAGAAAGAAACTTTCCTGAAGGTTTATATTCAAACTCAGACAAATCATTATAATGAGGGTCTGAAAGAAATTGAGAGGGAATGAAGTGGGAACACTGATATCATTACAATAGTTTAGTCCAGTACTACTCCCTTTTTCAGCTAGTTGTTTTCACCTGTATCTAGGGAACACTCTATATATACAAAGTTTTTCAGGCCTTTGTGCAAATTTACAGGAGGCCAATTTTATGAATTAAAGCAGTAGTTGCTCTTATTGCTGAATACAGTAGAGTATCTTGGTGATAAGCAAAATCTGCTGGCAAGCTGTGTTTCATTGCTAACATGTGGAACACTGCAACATACGAATAGACAGGAGCATAAAAGTGGTCCCACTGGGAAGGTAGCCTGGACACAAAATACACATCAAAGCAAGTTTCATAAAAAGCTCTCTTGAAAGACTGATCAAATGCTTAGCACTTGGGTGATCACAATCACCTCATCTAAGCCCAGTGGACAGAATACCAAGTTAACTGTTCAAACTAGGAGCTAGGAGAGCTACAGCAAGATGCCATCGTATGAGCTTTCAACAGAATTGCAAATGCTGTTCTGCCAGTGCCTCAAAGCTTTGCTTGAGAGCTTACAGTCAGTCTAGAAAGAGTAGAGATAAGTATCTGCAGACTTCTAATGCCTCTGAAGTGATCTGATTTGTTAGCACAAACACTACATTTTTAGATACCATTTCCTACGACCGTATCCAGAATAGTGCAGTTCACCCTTCTGAACCGTACCTTATCTTTGGTTTAACACAATTTCACAATATTTGAAACACTGATGAATACACAAAGAAATTATGTTCTTTAGAAGCTAAGTAGGACTCTTAAAGAATCAGCAAAAAGATTAAACTTGCCAGCCAGACATTTACTGCCAGAAGAGTACCAAGCACACAGTCGTAACTACTCATAACAGCAAACACTCACTGTCAAGCACTCATACAAAAATTGCATTTAAATTCTGGGACACATGAAAGACAATACAATTGTTTGGGTTTTTTTTTTAAAAAAAAAAAAAAAAAAGTCATTCTCCTTGATCCGAATTCCTTGGTTTGTAACAGACAATAACTAAACAATTGTTTTGCTTTAGTACATTTTGGATAGAATTTTTTCCATTCTGCCAGGCAGGGCTGCCACCCTCCTCCATTCTACTGGGTAAAAGCAAACTCACCTCTGACAGAAAATCAGACAGACTCATGCGATGTCCAAACTGTCTCTGGAAAACACATACTTCATTCCTAACTCTAGTCATCCTTTGGAAGTGGAAAAGTTTGAAACCTTCTCTTTTACCAAGCAAATAGATAAACCAGGCACCTATTGAACTGACACTCGCTGCAGACACATGGCTAAGTCTTCACAGTGTTAACAGATCTGAAGGTGCTCAGAAAAGAGTACCATTCTGCATCCCAAAATTTAACTGGTGTCTGGATTTCTGAGATGACATGTTGGTATACATTTTAAAGGAGGGCAGTTGAATTTAGCATAGCCCTTTGACAGCCAAAATGTCAGAAAACACAAAGTCAGAAAAAGCTGAATGAACCCAGCTATCAAACACTGGGGCAGAACCTCATTTAGAGAACTTTTATTTTTGCTATTTATTCTGAAATCAAAATATACGAGATAGCTTCTGAGTACAATTGACTGAACTCACACTAAATAGGCTGATATAGGGACACAACATAAAATTAATGGCCTCAAGCTGCTCAAGGGGAGGTTTAGACTGGATATTAGGAAGAACTTTTCCACAGAAAGGTTTGTCAGGCATTGGAACATGCTGCCCAAGAAAGTGGAAGTTGCCATCCCTGGAGGTGTTTAAAAGCCATGTAGATGTGGTGCTTGGGGTTATAGCTTAGGAGGTGGACTTGGTAGAGTTAATGGCTGGACTCAATGACCTTACAGGCCTTTTCCAACCAAAGTGATTCTATGATTCAATAGGAGAAGGGATTTTTACAGGAAAGATTTTCTTTGAGAAGACAGTAGAAAGACAGAAAAAAAAAAATCCAGAAGATAGAAGAAAACAGAAATCTCAAGGACTTCTCAACTTTTTAAATTAGTAAGTTGGGACAACTCTTTAAGTCAAAAGAGAAATTCTTTTTGATAAGACTGTAGTAAAGGACGTTACTAGTTCACTAGTACTTTTACTTGTTATTATTTTTCTTTAGAAACTTTTCTCCAGTAATTCCAATTATAAAAATACCTAAAGATGACTTAGCTACATGACAAATCTGAGATTACATACAGGAGAATGAAAAATTATAACTAATACAAGAATAAAGTAGTTTGCATAACAAAATTGCTATATCTAGCTGTGCCACATCATGCAAGCTAGGTAAAAAGAAGAGATCTAATGTTAGAAGAGAACTTGAAACCCCTGAAGAGATCCAAGGATAAATCAGCAGCTTCTGTGACAATGGGATTCCTGCACCTTCCTCTGAATCATCCAGTATTTACTTCTCTCAGAAATCAGATAGAGCTAGACTACAACACACTCCCATCAGATGACAACTGATAAGAAAATGAACTAAATGTAGTTTCTTAACAAGATCAAACCCCTCAGAGCAATGAAGCTTTACTTCTTGCAACAGTAGCTTGAGAAAATACATGTCAATGTCTTAAATGTGAAAAAAAAATAACTGGAATAATTTTTAAAAACCACCTTTGCATCAGTCTAGATTTAAAACATTTCTATAACATTACCCAAGATCTTAATTTCTTCTTAATTTCTGTATTTTCTCCCCATGCCCTGCAATAACTGGGGGGGGGGGAGGGTGGTGGTTACAAAAATCCCCAGTTAAGAAAAAGCATCTATTACAAGAAAAAACATTTGAAGCTACCATGCAAGAGACAGTTTTACCCCTTCATACCTAACTGACCAGATTGTCTGCTGTTTATTAAAGAAAATCTGAAAAAGAGGCAAATCAAAAGGAGAAAGGAAAAACATGGAAACAATCAAGTCCAAGAAAGAAGAAGAAAAGAGTCAAATATCCCAGGATCTAACATGAAAACAGTAAAGGGAAGAAAAGGTCACAAACGAGATGCAGCAAAGCCAGGGTGTAAAAACAGGAGAAATCTGCATAAGGGTTTAATATCTGCACTTATTTCTTATTTATCATGTTATTTAACCCATATTTATCATCAAACAAAAAAAAAAAAAAAAAAAAAAAAAGGGAAAAGGTGGGGGGGAAAAAGGGAAAAAAAAAAAAAAAAAGATGAACAAGTAAAACATTTGGGTTGGTCTATATTCATCCCAGCCTTATGATATAATCATAACAGAAGGAAACTAAGCTCAGACTGGGGACCACACTTTATTTTAGATGACTTCCAACTAAACCAAAGGTGTTTCTGGAAATAGCTCTGATTACTTTCTCAGAATTGACTGCAGCCCTAGTTCCAAAGTATGTTTTGGAGTATGTTAAGCAGATGTAGGAGCTCTCACTTTGCATAAGAAGAATCTCCCAAAATTCAGAAGCTGTTGTTATACATAGAACTCTGACATCTCCTTAGAATCCAAGATTTGAAGTTAACACATTGCATAGTGTGGTATGTATCTTTATCCATAGAAAAAAATAATCTACAACAATAAAGCAAAATAAGCAACACTTTCCCTCAATAGTACAACACTTCAAAGCAAGATCAAAGCAGTTACATGTGCTGTGCCTTATTTAATTTTTCTATTTTGCTTCACACAAAGAGAAGGGACATTCACTGGATACCATTAATAAGGCTATAACCTCCTTTTTTCATTTAATACTCACTAATTCACCTCCAAAACAAAAATCAAAAATGTAAAGTGTTCATTTAAAAATTTTCTCACTTGCTATAGTTTCTTGATAATCTAACATGTCACTAGTTTTACCTTACTGTTATTAACTTTCTATGTTACTGTGTATTTCTACTACTCGCAGAATTTTTCTGCAACAGAACTGCTCATCTTTATAGTCATAATACTAACCCAAACAAATCATGGTCAAGGTACTGCTTTAACTGTACATTAGTATTTTGAAATAAAAATACACTTTCTGTCCTTACCATTACCTTATTACATGCACCTTGCATTAAATTTTTCTATGATTATAAAGTGGACTAGACACGTAGAAAAAAAAATTCTTTACTGCAAGGGTCACAATAATCACTCCCCAGAGCAATGCTCTGAGATGGAAGTATCCCATGTCAGACATTACTATACTTATTAAACAGATAACAGTGTGACTGAGTTCCTATGTACTGACAGCATTGAAGCTCAGGCTAAATCTAGTTGGCATGAGAATCAGAACAGGATACAGATTCAAGAAGCACCACTGCTGTGTTTTGGCACTAGCTAGGACTCCTCAGTTCTAATTTTGCTTTAATGTTTAAAAAGGTGAAAACAGCAGTACTACATTGGGCATATTATCAGCCTTCCAGTATGTACAAGAAAGCTGTGATGAAAACACAGCTAGGCTCTTCACAGCAGTCCACAGCTGGAGGATGAAAGACAACAATATTGAAACACGAAAGATTCTGCCTGGATTGGAGAAAAAGCTTTCTCATCATGAGAACAGTTGAGCAGTGGTACTGGTTGCACAGAAAGGTCAGGCGCTCTTGGAGATTTTCAAGACTTGACTGGATATAGCCCTGAGGAACTTGGTCTGATCCCGTTACTAACTGTGATCGCAGCAGAAGATTGCACTAGAGACTTCCTGCAGTCCCTTCCAAGCTGAATTTTCTATGACCCTATTATTTTTTTTCCAGGGGCAAAGAAATAGTGTTCTTTTGCTCTTCTGAAGAGTACTGTTCAGCAATTGTTAGCATGACTGTGGTCAATACTTGTGTTTCAAGACCTCCGCATGCACCATTTTTTCAAAACACAGGCACCAAAAAACTACCACTGTCTTCTCATTCACGCTTTATTCTTGTACCATCAACCACTGATAGCTTCTTGGTTCACTCTAAATTTGACAACTTGTCTGAGTCCTCCTTTAAAAATAATCTTTCCTTCTGTTATCTCTGTAGCTTTCTTGTGTTCTGCTCTGAGGAGTTCTGAGAAATCTTCCAGTTCCTATTAGGCAACAGATCTATGACTTCCCAGTCTTCTTCTCATAACAATGGATTCTGGTAGCTTAGTCTCAACATGCTCTGTTGCTCTTAGAAAAGAAGCCACCACCTCAATCTTCCTGTAGAGTTTTTCACCTGATGCAGTACATGGCAACTAGAAGGTGACAAAAAGGCAGTCTACCTCCCCGCTGCCCAAACACACACCTTTCTTAATAGAACAAGAAATAACATAAAGCTAACAGCTGAATAAACAAAACAGGTGCTCTCAGTCACAGCTTCCTTTGCTATTTGTGCAAATAAGTTACAGACTCTGGAGGAAGGGCACTATTTATAGCTCTAAGCTGAGGTGTCTTGTTTTGGTAGCCCACCAACATACCCAACAAGAGTTCACTGTTCGTTTCAACAGGCATGCTGAACAGAGCTCTCCTGCAATTCTGAAACACAATCCAACTGAAGAAGCCGATACACATATATGTATACCTATAGATTTCGTGCATATATGTACTCCTTTCCCAGTCTCTAGATTTTTTTAGCTTTTCTTTTTCTCCTTGCCTGTGCTGTTGACACTAGGTATATATTCACATTCACCACAACAGACATTTAAAAAGTCTCAAGCGGATTTTTAAGTACATTAGACTCTTTAGCGTGACACTACAAATCAGAGTTAAGCTTCTTTGAATGCCTATCACCATTCTTTTATCAGAATGCTGTATTTTTCAAATTTTATTAGTGTATATAATTAGTCTGGAAAAGCAAAAAGGCAATTATAATTACTGGTATATATGCATACTTCATGTGTTAGTTCCTCATTTCAGGCCACTACAGAACTGTTGCTTCAGGCAGAGGATTTACTAAAAAGATACTCAGCAAGCTAAACTCCATTGATTACATATTAAAGTGATAAAAATGGCCTACCTATTCCATATTCTGTTTAAGTCATTTCATGACTTAAGAATATCACTGGAAATTTCTATAATAAGAGGAAATAAAAGATTAGACACAATTACAGTAAGGTCAAATAAGATAAAGAACGAATTGTGTTTAGGTTGCTTACCCACACTCTGTTTCCATCTAAAATTAGAGTTGATAACCTACCACATTTTCACAGAAAAGTACAATGCTTAAAAATAATACTATTTACCTATTTCATCTTCTGATGCTTCCTAGATAATGGATGACGACATGTGGGTACAATCACTGATGCAAGACTGTTGCATGTTTATACTGTACAAGTTTCATACAGCTGTGTCCTGCCACTCCCAAGCAATTACGTATAAGAATACCCTCTTACACTTTGATTTTAAGCAGAGAGTTTAAGTCATAGTCCTCAAAATGAATGCCAAAACTGGCTGTGTTGTGTGGAACAAACAGAGATTAAATGCCAGCGTTACAAGGAAGCGATCAGAACTTAACAACCTGCATTACCACTGAACTTCGAAACGCTGGGCTTTTGCGGGGTTTTGGGGTTTGGTGGCAGGGGAGCAGGTAAGAGGAAAAATGTAGTTTTAAAAACAGGGGTATTAGAAAGGCAAGTCACTTATTTCAGAATTTTTCCTAAGTGGTTAGAAGAACTATGCAGCAGCTCCACAACCCTTTTTTATATGTACACCTGGGAAGAATACTGAATCCTGTTACTTTCCTCAGCATTATCCTGATGTGGTTTAGACCAGATGTTTAAATGTTACAGTATGTACATTTTCTTCTCATCTTCCAAGGCAAAAGCAAAATAAGAGGAATATTTGACTTCACTCCACAAGAGACCTATTTAATAGTTTGGCGGTTATGTAAGTAAAGGTAGCTTGGCTAAGTCAATGTTGACGACATACAGAACGACATGATCCTAATGAGTTGGAAAATATTGGCTCTCCTGAGATTCAACCAGATGCTACTGCGCTGAGAAAGCTACTGTATTATTGAATTTCATTTTTATGAGGTAAAATTTATTATTCAACCATTAAGGTATCCCACATGAAATCTTGCATAAAATAGTTTTACAGTTACTTTCTGGAAAGTAGATTTTATTTTAACTTTAAGACATCATTTACATGCGGGATTCAAATGCCTATTTGATCACCTTCAACAGAGAAATTTAACGTCTGCAAGCAATTTTCCCCAAAATACCAGATTAATGGAACCGAACTGTCAACAAAATAATGAACTACCTGAACAGGACAAGGAAAAAGTGGTAGCAAGTTCCAGTTTTCCAGAGTAAACTAAAGCCATGTGTGACTGTGTATATGTTTTCTCGGCAGGCTGAAATGGTTAGAAAATGAATGCTTCAGGTACCTACTAACAAATAAAGAAAAAATGCACGGTCAAATTACTCCACAGAACTAATTATGCTCAACTTTCAAATGATCTTAACTAGCACTATTTTACTAAGATTTTGGTATTTTGTACACTTCTTTTTGTAAAAAAAAAAAAAAAAAAAAAAAAAAAAAAAAATTGTTAAATAATTTTATTAACATCAATACCTCTACTTGCAAAAAAGTGAAAAGCATGATGCATTTCAGATTTACATTTTTGTCCACATTTGTAGTGGATGAAATGCAAAATCAGGATGTTTCACAAGTATGTGCAAGCATAAAACCTAACATATTATTTAACCGACATGTAACATACCGTTGTGCTTGTAAACCAAAAGATTATAAAACCAAAACACAAATTTCCAAAGAGCTATGTGTGAATTAAAAAAAAAAAGAGAACTAAAGCAGTCTTCATTAGATGTCAGGTGTTATGAAGTTCATAAAGCCTTTTTCTTGACCTATGAAAAAGAACTGTTGTTTACAGCTGTTTTATTTCTCCATTTCTTATTTTGCATTTAGTCATTTCCATTTAGTACTTTAAATTTTCTTTTTTCTTTTGTAGAACTACTATTTTAGACAGTATGAAACTTCCTCATGCTTATTAACAGTAAAGACTATTCACTCAAGAATTAAAATTCATTGTTTATGTTTATCTGAAATTTTTAATTGTCATGATTTTTCAGAACCGTAAAAATACCAGCTGAAACTTGAAAAGAAATTTTGCCAAGTAGGCTTTTAAAACTATGGATTACAGAATCACTAAGGTGTCACTGTAATGAAGAGAATTAAGCACTTTCAAAAAATCCCATTAAACCGTTATCTGTATCTTTCAATTCCAAATCAGTTTTCTTGAAATCCTTGTTTTACCTGTACTCCACAAGTTGTGAGCTTAATCAGCTAGTTACAGTACTGTTTACATCTCTTTAGTGGTAATTTTAAGATAACAGATCTTACTAACATGTAGCACAAGTATAAATTTTGAGTAGTACAGGGACTTAATTCTTAAATTGTCAGAAACCAAAACACACACAACTTGCTTCTGAGACTTCAAAACTTATTTTTCAGAGAGCTTCCCTTTGGAGAAGCTAATTAAAAGGGAAAATCCTGGACTATCTGATCAAGACAGCAAGCCTAATAACCAACAAACTACGAAACACTTGAGGAAAGTGTTTTTCTCCTAGTAGTAAAAAGGGTTCTAGAAGAATGTAGGTGGGAAGCATTAGAGTGTTAATCTTCAAACAATTTTCTTTTGCTGGTATTCCATTAATCTATTCCCGACAGGAATTTGTTCAGGAAAGAGCTCGAGAGTTTGTTCTGAATCCCTACAGAAGCTCCAGCCAAAATTAATTTTGTAGGAAATTTTGGAAAAGGAAAACACTTCTGCTCCAGATGAAGCCATAAGAGAGAATCCCAGGCGGTAGCTATAAATTCTGTTTCTGTGTTTGTAGAAATACAAAGTGCAGAGCTCCCTTTTTAAACTACATCCAGAGAAAAATCTTTCAGCAGTTACCCAACAGACAGGTTCCCAAAGAGACCTTCCTATCTTGTGAGACTCTCCACAGCATGTCAAAGGGCCAATAGTCATGTGTTCTTTCTGATGTTTTCTCATGCTGCAATTCATGTCTCCATTCTTGTCTTCCCATTAGATTTTGGCTTTCCTCTACTGCTTTTCTACTTCAACTCTTTCTACATGGTTTTCCTTGTTTTGTCTTCCCCTGCATCTCTCCTCCCTTTTATTAGCTGATCATCTTTCTCTTTTTTTCCTTCCTTTCAGTCTTTTCTTTCTTTTCTCCCCCTATTTCATCTGTTCTTTAAACCTTAGCCCATACTGTAAGCACAGTTTCACTCATGAAGTTTTAAAACTGTGGGATATAGCTACGTTGGAAAAAGCATACAGCTAGGGACTATCATTCCTACTTAAAAAAAAAGATTTATGCTGAGAGGATTCACAGGCTTGTGGTATCACTTCTGAGTTCAAGTAATACTGAATCTATGTGTTACAGAGGTATACCACTCACTCGCAAAAATCATCTGGCACAAAGTCTCAATAAAGACACAAGGAGTTCAGCAACAACTGCTTCAGTCCAGTGATTCTCTTCAATAACCAGATGAAAAGTGGTAATATAGACATAGGCAGTTGAGAAAGACATAGGTTACATTAAAAAAAAAAAAAAAAAAAGATAAACATTTGAAACTAGCTATGTACAAGTAGTAAACTACAGAAGAAAAATTTGTAGTCTCAGCAAACTTTCAAAATTGGCAGAACAGATCTGGAAGGATAATGCATAACTAGAACACTTCTACAGGAGGTTGCAGTCTGTTCACAAAGGACAGAAAAAGCATGGTGTGATACTACGTGTCACGAATGTGTAAAACCCTGTGATCCAGACTGTAGGCAGGCAGACTTACTGGACATCTCTAAGTAATAGCAGACCATTAAAAATAGGAAGACAAACTACGTAACTTTGAAAACATAAAGGTAGAACATAATTTGGGCAACAGTGCCCATGAAACACACATATTACAGTTCTTGTAACAGCAGAATGAAAGCAATGAATTTCAAGAAAGACACCCTTTGCAAAATAAAGTGAAGGTTGGAGATGCTTAACCATACTGTTATTTTTCCTGGCAAGAACACTACAATTTCATAGAAACAAAATCAGAAGAAGCAAAGGAACAAAGGGAAA
>NW_008587852.1:43615-48295 GCF_000691845.1 Merops nubicus
AAATAAAGCAAAGTGTTTATACCTGTATTATTTGTACAAAATTGATGAAAAAAAACCAACAATACACAACACTACAAGGATAGAAAGCTGCCTTCAACTAGTTACTGTAAAGTGTAACTATGAGAGCATAAAATTTACCAGGTCAAGCATTAAACCACTAACAAGAGATCAAAACAAGTGTACTATACTGTACTGTTCACTTACTGTATTGTAAGTACTTAAAATATGTGCTCCAGATTTCTATTCTGCAGATATATTGTTAGCATAGTTGTATCACAGCTCATTGAACTGAAGGACTGAAACATGCTATATGATGGAACAGGTTAGCTTGGAACTGTGCAAACCCCAAGACCATCTGAAATAATCAAATAACTGTATTTTCATATTTCTCTGAGGTATGGACTGTAAACATGCAACCTCCAGAGGTACCAGTACTTGAAAATAAAATTGCACCGTCTCATCCTTAGGTGAATCACACAGAAACAAGGAATGAAGAGAATCAGTGACTTTTGGGAAAGAAGGAAAAACTAAGCACTTGAAACACTTATTGCAAGGTTTTCATACCTAAAAACACAACAGTTCTTTTGCGTCGTCAGATTAACACAGATTTAACTTTAAAAAACAATGGGACAGAAAACAACAGTTCTGAAAAAGACAGTCTGATCTGCCATTTTTGTTTCAAGTCATGTTTTACTATATCTGAATCATTCTCCTAACATTTTCTCCAAGACTGGTAATGATGGAGATTCCAAAAGATGCCATTTATTCTTGTTATGTATTTGTTCACAACAGACAAACAATAATGGGGATAAAAAATAATGGGTCTAAATTACTCTAGCCTGCACAGAAGTAAAAAGAAAAAATCTGCATGACTTTTACACACTTGAAGACTGTGGTCTCCTACATAATCTGGTCAAAAGCCTTCCTCTATTCCCAAAAATCACTGGATTTTTTTTGGAAAAGAATGATAGGTAACCAATTTCATTATTTATATCATCACCACTGAGACTTCTGTATCTCCAGCAGTTTTGCAACACTTAAATAACATTTATTTATGAAACTAGATTAGAAACATCTGTAGACCTTTAAAAAAAAAAAAAAATAATCAATGTATACCACTGATGAATAAAGCCCTTAATAATCCAGCTTCACCTTTGAATGATTTTAAGTTACAGCACTGAGCCATATAAGGTTGGGAAGGTGGATGTTTCAGATGAGAGAAGCATGGAAAAAGTACCCTGTGTGGGAAAATTAAATGCATCCAGAAACTGGTGCCAAGGAGCGAAGCTTGGTGGCTTAGCATACATCCTGGATTTTAAGCATAAGCTATAAATACCCACATACACACAGAAAACATTCTGTCTGTTAACTACTACAAGTAAAAGCCTGGATTTAAAGGATATAGCTGTATGCACATTCACTAGCAGTGCTCTGTACCATAACAAATACTCAACCAAAAGCATCACATATTTACCTGAAGTCTGGAAAACCTCATTCAGTAAAGCTTCATTTACCACCACCGAACTGACATTGCCAGCAGGATGACACCAGCTCTGATAAATAGTTTGGAGTAGGAAGGTTTGAGCTCTAGTTGCTTGAACTGTCAAATTAGGAAGCTCAAATATGCATTCAGTTAGTGGGACATGAGTTCGCTGTGCCCTGTTTAAAATAGAGAGGAGAAAAACCAAGGAAAATCATTACTTCGGTGCATATAACTAACAATTTAAAAACTTAGTCACAGAATACAAGACTATCACTAGTTAGTTTGTAAGGTTGGAGCTGTGTACCTGTTAGATGTCTTCTAATAACAGCTGATTCTACTTATACAGAAATTTACCCTAAATCTCACTAAATGAGATGTGTCCAGTGATTAAAAAAAAAAAACCACACACCACGTAGAGACAATATCCATGCAACAAACTAGAAGCAAAGAGCTCCACATTATTCCATATTTCTCCTCATATTCCATATTTGGCTGACTTAGAGCTCATTAAGTAATTCTAATAATTTTTAATGCATTTCTCCTTATAATTGGAGAGGATGAACAGGCACTGGGACAACAGTGCAAGGTAAAGGACATTCTGTTTGTAAATATATGTCTGTGACAATATGGTCCACTAACAAGAAGGCTCTACCACAATTACAGCAAAGCCAGTAAGTTACTTTTTCTTTCTCATATATACACTATTAAATGAAATTAAGCAACAGACTGATTTGCTGTATTCAACGAAAATGACAAAGGTTCTTTAATATTCTCATTTTAGAGCCTTTTCCTGCACCAGATTTAAAATGTCATTATTCTTGCCCTAATCACCTCCTGCTCCATTACTGAAATATACTTTTTGTGCTATTCACATTATTTTTTTCTGATGTTCTCAAAATATAATCATATAATAGAGTGCACAGATTAGATCATTCTTATTTTGGAGAACCTCCTCCATTAGGAGGTTTTAGGGACAAGCCTAAAGCCATATGAAGAGTAACACTATTAGGTAAATGTTCCATTGGGAATCATAACCTCAAATGAGAGAAAGCTGCTGAAGCTGCTCAAGCAATCCCTTAACCCAGGAAAAAGCATCCTTTACCAAAATGTTCAAGGAACTGAAAATGTAAAGACATTCCCTTACAAACACTGAATGACTCTTCAGATAAAGAAAATCAAAACCTTCCAAGGAGCTGTCATAAGCAGTCACAATACACTGCATCTTCTATGTGGCTCCATAAAAAAATGCTTACAGCCATATGACCATGGCCATATGTGAGATTACACTAACAGCAGAGATTGCAGCAGGTTCCATGAATTTAGAATCAGGCCATTCCTGATGCTTAGACTATGAAGTCTGTAGCAACATGAGTGACACAGTATTCTGGCATTAAGAAGTAGATTTCCTTGCACATTCTGCATGTGACTGGGAGAGTGGCATTTCAAGAAAATTTTGAAGAAAAAAAGCACATCACCTCTCAGACCCATGATCATTGTCATCTAGATGAAGAAGAGGAGCAAAATATTCTGCTGCTAACACCTGTAGCCCATAAGTTGCAGATAAGGTCTGTATGCATATGAAATAGGGCTTGAAAACAAGCATTCTGAACATCAGAAAACATGTATCAACTACCATGTTGACATGGTCTTCATAAGCAAAGGTAATGCCATCACTTTGAATTTGGACATGCACATAAAAGCATTCACCTGAAGTCACAAACAGATCTGCCCCCTCAATTCCTTGGCAACACCTTGAAACAGTTAACCAAAAACCATTTTCTCTGGAACAAGAGGAATTAATCTCATCAAGTGTTAGATACCTACAGTATAAACAAATATCCATACCTAAGATGGTTGTATAGATGCTTTTAAGGTATATGGAAAGAAAAGAGTGCTTATATATGTAACAGATCCATTCATGCTAGATCTGAGGATGAAATGAACAGCTCTCCACAGGTCACCATGTCCATTTTCTCTTACAGGCACTGGATAATGATAATTAGCTCAGCTGTGGATGTCTATGTCATAGATCAAAGTTTCATAGATTTAAGCTCATCCACAAAATCCAATTCCATTGTCCCTCACAAAAAACCTGATTCCTAAGAAAGAAGATACTCGTGAACGACTCCCAAAAAATGCATATAAATACACGTGGAGGACAAAGAAAAGAAGAAAAATCCAGATGTTGTAGCCTTCTGTAATAGTAATCAGAATTCTTTAGACCAAGGTTTTTCAACCTTAAATAGCTTGGAATCAGGATTATCCATCTCAAAAATGTTGAGAAAATGGGGAGGAAACCAGCAACAAGACTGCCTCTGATCTGCAACTCATTTGAAGCTAATGACCCAACTGTGCTGCCAACTTCAAACACCGTTTGCAGAAGCAACACCGATAAGGGAGAAGCATTTCATTCTTATATGGGAGAACTCGGCCTTGTGTTTAGTAGCAGAAATTTCCATTGGAGTGAGAAAAAACAGCCTCTGTCGCTAAGAAAATCAAAACTCACTGGATGCAGTTTCAGAAGAGATCTTGTAGAAGCCTTGTTTTGGCTTGTTTTTTATAGCAGCCTCTGACACCAAACAGTGCATTACAAGAAGAATTCCATTTATCCTGTTTGGAGGAACTAAGTACCTCCTTACCAGCCTTTCTGCTGATTGACATGTAAAGATCTTTCTGGAGTACATGAACAGACCAAATGCTAGCTTTGCTGTCTAAGATCCTTACTCTTACCAACTGAAGCACAGGAGGTCATCAAAGGCTTAAGAAATATCTGTACAAAACTCCTGAAGATCCTTCCTGTCTCTCAGTTTGAGGTTCAAACATACTGAGCACCTTTCCCGAAAATAGTCCCAAATTGGAATCGAAACTTGCGTCCCTAGAATTTCCTGGAGTTTAAATCCAAGCCCTGTAATTAAGTGATTTTAGCAAAAAAGTTGTGCATAAGTAAAGGAGTGTGTAAGGTGATTCTGTACTTAGGAAAAGCCATCTCTGTAAAGCAAAATGCTATACACATATACACAAGACATAAGAAAACCCCAAAAACTTAAAACGCAAGACTAAACCGACAGCACAAAGCATTTATTTTATGTAGAACTGCAGTCAGAAAACTCAATATATATGTTAGCAAAGCTTTTGCAGGCGTTACATGGAAAGAAATGTAATGCATGGTGATATCAGACAAAAGGTTTCCCGGCATT
>NW_008587852.1:48326-123187 GCF_000691845.1 Merops nubicus
TTCAAGCCATGTATTGTGATCTTCTATTAACCTCATTGCAAAAGTGCACGGTAGCATTTTTCCTTTCTGATCACTTTTCCTTTTATTATTCTTTTCTATAACTTCAATTTTCTACTTTTCCCTCTTATTTCTGTATATTATTTTGCAGGATTAAAACTAAATGTTTCAGAAAAAAAAAAGTCCAAATATTTGGAGAGATTGGTTCCCTTATGCAAAATTGAGAAGCAAGAAAGAAGGTAGAAAACCTTTCTCAGTAAAATTCAGCACAACAATGACTCCATAATAATTCCATCTAAAATAACAGATGTGTATTAACAACTTTGTGTTCTTCAGTGGGGGGAGTCTGTGAAGAGCTCTGACAATAACAGCATTCAGTATGACAGTGGAAAAGATTTTTCACTTTAAAAGTTTGGCTATTCATTTAATACACTTTACAGCTACTGTGCTGAACTATGCTAAGTTTAAAACTTATATGTTCCACATAAAATAGTCCCTTCTGGGCAATAACAATGAATGAAATTTTTTTTTTAACAATATGCAAATTCTACACTTACTGTACTTTAACAATCCCATAGGTGTAAAGTCTACTGGTCCTTTTCAGATAACTTTGGAGGAATGGGAAATTGAAGAAAAGAAATTCTTTTTTATAGAAAAAAAAATAGGGGGGAAGTATTGTATCATGTGTGCAGCAAATGTTGCTTAAAAGGAAATTTTAACTTTATCTGGCTAGTGATGAAAGTGCATATATAATGCACTTTATATAATTCAGAATTTATTTTAATAGTTTTGAAACACAAATAATGCATTTAAAAGAACTTAAAATACAAGTTTGCTACCAAACTGCACCTGTTAATATAAAAAAAATCCATCACTAATAAGGTACTGAGCCATATTTATAACCACATTTTATGACCCAGGAGATATATTCAGGCAATAAATCAAAATGCAAGTACAAATTATTTTTTTCAGTAAACCAAGTCAGATCTATGTTTCTATACTGTATCATTAAATTTGTTCTAAAGAGCTGCATGTGACTTCACATCAAAACTCATCATATTAAAACACAGCACATAGTTGGAGTCTAAAACCACCATTGAAACTGCACTTACATTGCAACAATAGAAATAATTATTTCTCAAATCCTTACACTCAGGAGTTAAGATGCAGTTCTGAACATATGTTCATTTGACTGAACAGGTTCAAAAACTACCAATTCAAACATTCTTCTCTAGGGGAAAATAAATCCTAATGTAACTAGCAGGATAGGCTACTCATTAAAGCTGAACTTGGACAAGTTCCAGAATAAATTTAAGGAAATATGAACAAGTAAGTCTTGCTGTGTAGTGGCATGGAGTGAAAATGAATCTGTCCTAATTAAACGATTTTTAAATACACTTTGGTTGTACCCAGTTTGCTGACAAATTGTAATACAGACTTGCTGAAATATTTGGACAAATCTGGCATACCATTAAAGAAAATAGTTTTCTTCACTGTTTTTCAATGAAAACATGAACTGGTCCTTATTATACAGCATGCATAGGCACCAGTATAACCAATCCATGTAAGTTCACATGCCTGCTATGAAATATTTTCACTTCATAGACTTTAGGAACAGCAACTCATTCTTTTAAAATCAACACCTCAGAGTGATTGAAAGAATATAGTGGTGAACAGCTGGGTCCAGAGGTTTATACAGAGTCCCCAACTGCAAAGCTGGACCCTGCAAAATGTTTCCAAAAAATTAATTTTTGTTATTACTCATATCCTGTACAGTGAAATACGATTAGTTCACTTTTTCCAAAATAACAAACCCAGTAATCTGCTACTAGAACCCAGCAACTGTGACTTAGAAGAACCTGACCGTAATTTAAATGCTTAAATAACTTCAGTCAGCATTTGCACACCTTTCCTCTTAAGGAAATGGAAAACATATGCTGGTTTTCTATTTGACATGAACAAAGGCTTCATCTACATATCTACAACAAATCTATATTTATACTTCATCTGATCTTTCCTATCAACTCAAAGACAATTATGATTTTCATCCTTTTTCTTAACATTTAAGCAACTCCTGTTGGCTAAGGGAAACAACGTCTAGCTACTTAATGACAAATATCAGAGCTCTCAAGGGAACACGCAGAGAGAAGAAAGGAAAAGGAAGCCAACCATTACAGTCTTGGAACTATTACTTTTTAAAATGCAAGACTGAAGTCATTACCACTGACAATGAAAACAACATGACAATAAAGTCATATCACACATATCTATGAAAATATATTATATGCTCACACAGTTTTTACTCTTCAGACAGCAACATACAGTTATTTCTGCTAGAAGGCAAATTATTATTAAAAATAACTACTACATTCCCTTTGCAACACTAATTCCAAAAACATCTCCCAAGACTGATGCATCTTCAAAACTTCTTCCATCCTTCTCTAGGCTTCAGTAAAGGCTGCCTGACGTATTATGTCATCTCTTACACAGACAAATTTTCAGCATCTGCCTTTGTCTTCTTAGAAGGAAGAAAACAACTATTTTCAAGACTGACCAACTTTTTTCTTTTTTCCAATAAATAAAATCCCAACTTTTTCTATCTGACAATTTTATATACGGGATTAGAAGAGAACACCACGATCCTTTCAAGAACTGAATTTGCATAATATTTTTTTAACATCAGTTCTGGAATTAAACTTGCGAGCGAAAAAAGGTTTGTAGTGTTAATTCATATGTGAACTTCAAAAAACAGATTTTCTGGAAACAAAATGTGAAAAGAAAACAACGCAGGCAAAATACAAGCTTCAGTATGACTCAGAAAATGAACAAATATTATCCATTCTCAACTGTCAGTACAGTTTTAATAGAAAACCAATTTGTTTTATACAGCAAAGCAAAAATAGATGCATTATTACAAGAACAAAAATAATTAAATCAAACATCTAAAAGGAACAAACCTTAGGGAAAAGAAACACAAGAATGCAAGACTCTGGACATACATATCAGGAGCTGTAAACTTGAATTGCTTTTAAAACAAATTAGTTTGTTTTGTAACATCTGAATATTAAACGTTAGGGTCATTATCTCCAAGGTATGATTGTTACATGCAAATAATACTGGTTTGTGAAGCGACAAGGAAGTGAGCAGCAGTGACCTCAGCAGGATGGCCACTGTAACTTTATCCACTGTGATACACCAAGACAAAAAAGTCAAAGGTGTAAGGAAAAAAAAAAACAAAACAGACCTGAAATGTGAGGGTAGGAAATTCTTATTTTCCCTCAGCTTGAATCCAGCCACACTAAGCATCAGATGAGTCTTTCCACCCAGTGAATTAGAATTTTAAGAACAACAGCAAAAAAGCCTTCTACCAGCTGCCTATCTCTACTTCCAGTTAAGTCATTGCCTACATGCCTCAAAATACAACCGATTTGAATTAAAAATTTGTTAATACCAACAAGGGATAACCCATCAAGGGGTTAAGGTGTCAGTCTTATTTTTGGACCCATGATAAACTAAGATGGCTGATGAAACTCTCAAGAAGGAACAGGTTAAACCTGTAGCTGCATCAGAAAAAAAACATTTAGGATGTTTAGATCAAATTCAGTTTATTGGCTTTAGGAAAGTTCATCAATGGGACAGATGATGGGGATCTTAACTCCCATCAGATTGTAAGCAGAGGTCAGTCACTGAATTGCTATTTCTTCCTTTGTAAAAAACCCTCTTTTTCTAACCACTACTTAATACTTGTCTCCAGAAAGAATCATTAAAGTGATACGACCAATCTATAAAATAATAAATTCCAAGTTCTGTGCTCTGAGGAGATTACAATATGAGCCCGCAGTCTTCCTTATGTTCCTAATATACATGGTTATGGTTTACACAAGTCATCAACCAACTGAATCTTGTGCATAAAGTTTTACCCTTGAAGAACTGCATCTTCAGAGCTCCAAAATGTGGAAGAAATCAGGAAACAGGCATAAGAAACTCTTATGATAGAATGTAACTGATGCAAATTCAGGACATTTTTTTCTTACTTTAGATACCTGTTCTTTCTTTACTTCTATGAGAAGGTCTGTAACTTCTTCACTTGAAACTCAGAATCTTATTGTCATCAATTGTGGATATTAGGGGGGACGAGGGATGGGATATGACATTTAGCTACATTATGTCCAATGAGATCCAAATATAAGGACCATAAGAAAAAACAGTACTCGTTACAGTGACCAAAGATCAAAACATTAAAAAAAAAAAACAAACACACCACACCAACAGGAAGAAATCTGGAAAGAATCAAGGACGTCCTACAGGGAACCAGTGGCTTGATGAATGTAGTACAGAAGGAATCACACCAGAAGCAGAGCATTTTAACATCTGCTATTTGAGTTGTGACTTGTATCTTTACAAGAGAACCACCTCCTACTCAGAAAAGCAGCAATGCCAAAATAAATGCAATCATCATTATCTACCTCTAGGTAATTGACAGTTTCTTGGAGCGGGGGGGAATCAGCTGTAACTAAACAGCCGCAGATATCCAAGACCACCAAAACTACTAGAGGTAATCAGGCAAAAGTTGCTAGTTGACATAAGCCTCAAATAGCAAAGAACTGTGTTTATTAAAACAATGGAAGTGTTACATTTTTGGTAGCTATTGTAAATCTAGTATCATTGCTCTGGATACCACACTGTAATCCAATTACAGTAGCCACAAGAGTGAAACAGGGTTTGGGGAAGTATCTTCCCACAGAGCAGCCTGCTTTACTGTCCAAAGAATCAATCTCATCCTCTCTCTGTTCCTCTCCTCCTTCCTCCTTCACACTCTCAGAAGCAACAGCAACAGCCATTAAATCAATCCTCTAAATCTCCCACACAGAGCCCTTTCGTTGCCATTAGCAGGTAAAACAGGGAGTCAGGAGGGCTCAAAAATGCTGGTGGCTCAGTGAAGAAGCAGCTCTAGCATCTGATAGACATGATGCCACAAAACAGGAATAGAATCATAGAATCATAGGGGTTGGAAGGGACCTCGAAAGATCATGTAGTCCAACCCCCCTGCCAGAGCAGGATCACCTAGAGTACATGAATAGAACAAAGGTTGCTGCCATTTGGCAAGGAGATCCATGCTTAACCTGCTATTATCAGGGGAGCAAAAGTCACAACTGTGGCAGCCCTGGAAACAGCACCCACTTCCATCACGCTTGCATGCTGTCAGAAGCAGCAGCTCTCAGAAATCATCCCTTCCATCTGACGGAAATTCACTCGAATAGTTCAGCAGCTAATAATACAGTCATTTACAAGATTTTTTTTAGGATGTAGGACACGAACTACTGTCAAATCCACATGCTTTGCTGTCTCACAAAAAGCTAAGTAACCTGTAAAGCCTTCTTCCTAACCCCCGTAGATACATCAGGACAGAAAGTGACAGAAGACAGCAGTGATACTTAAGGAAAAAGGCACAAAATGGCCCAGAGGTTTATCTTCCTCTCACAGGTTTCAAATGTTATAAGGAAAGAAATTAAAAAAAAAAAAAAATACAGTGGGATTAACAGATTTTGTATTATGGCACAAGAAGGGAGAATAGACACCAAGACAAAAAAAGAAACAAGAAAATGCAATGGAAAAGAAGCATCTTTACAGTAGTTCAAATAAAACGCTTGGAAGATGGAAAGAACAGAAGAAACTTAAAGTACAAGTGAAGAGAACAAGCTGTATGACTGAACCTTCTTTGAAAGTGCTTGAACACTGAAAGTAGGGATCAGGAAAAAAAATTCTATTTATAGCACTGAAAGGAAGACAGCTGTGGAATGAAATGCTGACCACAGAAACAAAGAAAATGCATCTAACCCATACCCACACTAATACACATACCCCCTTTTCCTGTCCTCGCTTGCAATAGAATTTAGAGCATAAAAAGGAAGTTGCTGCAAGTTGGAAAGGGTGTTTTGGTTCTCCCATTAACTGAAAAGCTTTTAATATAGCAAAGCATGGATCAAGGGTATCATCAACGGCAAGGGCAAGAGCAGACAAGGTGTGCTAATGATTCACATCTATACGCTGCAGAACAGCAGAAAGACTATAAAGGCTGTTAAAATTATTATACTGTAGCCTCATTAATTAGCAACCTCAAAAGAATTTTCAAGGATATCAGAAGCTATTTAAAGCAAAACATTAAATCTCAGTAAATGCATAATACTTTTTACTTCAAAGACTACAATTATCATTAAACATAAACTCACTGTCCTAAAGCACTGACTCCGGCATTGACTTTGAAAAATCGCAGAATAATACAAACTTTGAAGCAGATTCTATGGACATAGAGTTTTTTCTGTTGAGTTTTGGCCTATTTACTGTGAGTCTCATGACATCTATTTCATTGCTTAAAAATTCCACAAGCCCTACAGAGTCTTCAACACCATCAAAATTATCATGTTTGCATCTAATTAAGAAAAAATACTGTCGGTAAAATACATTGTCATAAAACCATTTTGTTGCTGTAATATACATACACAGTCAAATCCAACACGTATGCAAAATAAAAGTGTAATAAATACATGTATTTTCAGAGCAAGAGACTAAGTCAGTGACAGCATTATAACAATTTCAATTTTTTCATCTTTTAGAATTTGAAAATAATAAAACAGATTCTTCATTGTGTCACTCTGCATGGACATTTCTTGACTATCAAAGGAAAATTCTAATCACGCTTCCCAAATATCTCCTCCTATTCGATTGTTCATTTTGGAATCAGTCCCTAAATTCAAAGGAAAAGCTAGTTCAACATTAACAAAGAAAACTAATCAAAAATGTTAAAATCCCGTAAGCTTTTGTTTAAAGAACATACCTGTTCTAATGGAAAAAAATTCTGATTAATTTTAAAAACAACTAACTAAACAGAACTTAACTTATAATCCTTTTGATTTCTTGCATCAGTATCAACAGCACCTGCAACAGGTGTAACGGATTTCCAAATCTGTTCAGATCAACAGATTTTATTCTCATAGTTTACTATTTAAGGGCCTCACCTCACACGAGGCCGAGTTCCATTTTCTCTTGTTTTTCTTTTTCGTTTTTTGTTCAAATTGCTCTCTAACATTCTAATCCAAAATATGTCAGACTGAAGAAAACAAAAAAAAAAAACACACACACAACCACACCACAACCCAAACTATTTCAGTAAATGGGACCTGCTGTCCTTTAGACAAATAAAGCATAATGAAAATCAGACAATGCCTACCAAACAGAGGCTCGATGGAGGTCCAGAGTAGCATGTATCCAATACAATACCTGTTTCTCAGTATGTACAGCTGACAGGCTACTTTAAAAGCCATTGCTAAAGAAACAATTATATTTAAAAAATAATACAAATATATAAACAACTAGGGTAGAAGTGCTTGATAAAAAAAAATGGTGAGCATGTTTCATTGCAAATAAACAAAGAACAAACACAAAAACTAGAACCAAAGACAGATCCTGAACTGTAAGAAGAAATATTCTCATAGAACAAAAAAAAAAAAAAAAAAAAGTACATCATGGACCAAGAGAGAACAAGTATGAGGAGAATACAGCACACAAATGATACTGGACACCAGACAGTATGCTTCTCCTACATAGACCTGAACACAGGCGCAGCAAATATGCTAAGGTATTATGGACAACTTTTTTTTTTTTTTAAAAATAAAATGGTTTTAGTCACCATTTATCAGAGTTATAAAATTCAACTGTCACATTAACATGCTCGCAAAAATGTGCATCATTTCAGAGTATAGAATTTCTGGTACCTTACTCCAGGTGGAAATGATACCCACCACTTGAGAGCGAAGCTCAGCAGAGTAAAATAAGGATGTGTTACAGCTTGTACAGTAACATAACAATGCTCCATAAACATAATAAAGATAATCATAAAAAGATAAACTCAGGAATTCTGTATAGCTTAATCAGTAAGCATATAGCTTATTTAAGAAAGCTTTAAACACACGGTTTAGGTGAAGGATTATTTGACACACAAGGTGAATAACAATTTCAGAAACATACCTCTACAGGTAACTATTCTAGAGGTCCTAATGCATGAAAGACAATGTAATTTTTTTTTTTCAAGTTATTGTATTTAACAACTACAAATTTTTAAAACAGTGCTTTCCATCCTATCAACTCCCATAACATTTTCTTAAAAAGAAGATGCAAACAAAAAAGTGAAAGGTAAGAGAGCAACTGCAACACTAAAGTACATTCCTTCAAAATCCGATATAACAACCAACTTTTGAATGAGGCTGGCTAGCAGGACAAAAACCACAGTTGACCTTTGTGCCCAGAGTGCAAGTTTCAAGCAGGTTATTTGCCAACTTCCTTATTTGCCAACTAAGGAAGGCCAAGAGTAGGCTCCAGTAATGGTCTGTGGCTTTGCATACCATTTACCTGCCAGCTTGCTCCCTGCCAGTCTCGGGCAAGGGCAGCCGGTGCTTTCCCAGACAATGCTGAAGGGACCAAGCAAGCCAGAAGCTGTCTTCAGTCTGAAGCTTGATCATATCCTTCTTAGCTTTCTTAGCTATTTTTTCCCCCCCTTCCTCCTTTTGACAGTGGAAGTGAAAGCTACAGGCAGGTATGTGGCTATGAACTGAGGCATGAAAGACCACCAGGCCTCAGGGCCACAGACTGGTTTCTGGAATGTTTTATTTAGTGGTACAAATTTCAGCTCAGAGACTTTGATTCACAGATACACTTAAGAGGGCAAAAGAAAAAGGCACAAAATTGCAGAAGAAATAAAGGACAAACACTCTTCGAAGAATTGCAATCAATGGATATTTCTAGCTATAGTTTACATGGGTATAGCCTCGTAACTGAGAATATCACTGAAAATCCTATTTTCTACAGATAGTGGTAACAATAAATGAATTTCCAAATACACGCAGTGTAAAAGGAGCATGTATTAGGGATTCACATTTTTTTTCTAGTGTTTATTCTGCATAACAGCACTTCAACTTTAAGACAGCAAATTTTTCATACTGTTCACCAGACTTAGGTAAAGCAAATGCAGCTATAACCCTGAAAATCCGACACATTTTGAAATAAATACTATTTGCTTGTTTCTGGTACAAACGCCAGCAAGTACTGATGGCAACAAGTTACAGCAACCAGTAAAACGTCTTTCACCATGTGCAATCACTTTCCCTGGACAGTTATTAGTTAATAGACTTAATTTACTTTCGCTGAAGAGTCTTGACAATTAATTAGTCTAAATATCTACACTAGAAACACTACAGATGATCACCCTTGACTGGCAACTCTGCTGAATTTCCCCCTCATGGACAATACTAAAAAATACAACTGCTTTCAATTTACATTGATTAAAAGTGCACTTTTAACAGATTTGCTGAATGCTGCCTGCCACATCTGTTGAGAACCACTAACATTAGATCTGGGATTGATTTTAAAAAAAAAAATTAAACTAGAGGTTTCCAATTGAAGTTAATTTGTAGTCACACTAATCAAGCTGCAAGTCATGTACTCTGAATGCAAAACTCCCCCTGGAGAGAGGGTTGTTCTTGGTAACCGACAACAGCTCCTTCCAGAACAGTGCAGTTGAAAAGTGCACTAAAATGTTCATGTTGAAACTTGATACATTAATATCGTTGCAGATTAGAAAATGTTCCACACAAGTTCCTTAAGCATCTTCAGCCTTATACACAAGCATGGCTTACTTGAACTTTCGTAATGAAAGATATACAATGCCACATTATCAATGGAACTGAATGAATTCTTCCCATTAAAACTGTGTTAATGTGAACAGTATTTTAGGGTGACAATTTGCTATGATATATTGACATATATACTCTTCAAACGAACACAAAGATACACAGTAAACCAAACTTCTGAAAGTGTCAAATTTGCTGTTCCTTGTATACCAAGAACAGCCAATAAGACAATACAAAAAGAGAAGAAAATCTGACTTATTATGTTCTCTGATGTATTTTCTAGGTGATGACAGAGAAGTACACAATACTGAATCAATCCAGAATACTCCCTAGACCAATGGTTCACCTCTAAGGCAGTCCTACACAACTACCTCTGCAGAACCCAAAAGAATTACTCTTTTTTTCGGCTTCTGCACAGCCCATATCACTGGCATATCTTAACAGTTCAGACACATTTTCATACGTGCTAGCTCTAACTCACATGGTGCTGATGTGGCTGAAACTCTCTCCTGTCCCATACACTCATGGCATCTGCTCAGGCATGCAATCTCACATCTTTTCTGTTTCGAAGGATACCCGGAATTTTCATCTGGCAGTTATATCCAATTACTGACATAACTAATAGTCACAACCGAATGCTACAAAATGAGTTTCATGTGTTTTCAGCCTGTTTCTGCTTCTGACCCAGGAAACGAGCATGCCCCTCAACTGCCCATGCGAAACACAACCCACATTCCATCTAAACTGACACTACTCTTGATTTACTGTGACTAGTCAATAAAACAGGCTGCCAAAATCAAGACCCAAGTGCCAATTTATTGGAAAACTCCTAGATTTATGATCTAATAATTCACAGTCTACGTATATCTGACTCTGTGCTTCCTGCCAGCAGGGTCCACTTGCCTCTTCCTTGCACAACTGCACCAAACTGCGGAGTGGCTACATCTCATGGCTCTCAAGCTCTCGAATGCACCGTGATTTCTAGTTTTAAGCAGCGTTACTCCGCCGGACATGCCCAGAAGGTGAGAAAGTGCACATCCTGACTTACACTGGAATTATTAAAGACCTTACTGGATTGTGTAAGAAGACTAATGATGAACTGTGTCAATAAGAATACAGTTGTACGGCATACCACTACATGGCTTTGATTAAGGTACATTTGCCTTGGATGGGGATACATGATGGAAGAAAAAGGAAGCAAAGGTGTATAAAAATAAAAAAACCTTTACAGTAACAAAAGTTTGAGCAGAAGCCAAAACAGCAATAACACAAGGTCTTTAGAATCCTCCATTTTTGTAATGTTAAGTTAGAAATTTAAAAAGTAAAACTAAATTATGTCTACAAAGCAACCATTTAGTAACTACATGGTGGCAAAGTCAAAACAAAAGTTAGGAAGTCAGGTAAGAAAATACCAAATGCTGATCTTCAGGTTGCTGGTAAAGTATGTTTCTCAATATCGTTGTATAATAGCCAAAAGGAGGTTATGACCTGATGTGCCAATCTAATGTAAATGTAACAGATTCCAGAGACATAGTAAATATTTACCTTTCCAGTTAAATTTGTGTTGAAATATTAAAAACATGATATAAATCTTCTTAAGAGTTCACAAAAAACAAAGCCTACAGGAAATACACACATATACTCCATGTGAGTATCTCTGCACCTACATTTCTGTATTGATCCTTCAGCACTGTGAGGGCACGTATTAACAAAATAACTATGTCAGGACTGCAATCCACAGCTTTCACAACTGAAAAAAGTGACATCATATCTCTGGGCAGCTGAAGCACCCAGCATATGATACATGTGACTTCCTTTAACACCAGAGTAAATTTTAAGCTTTTGTCGTCAATAATTAGTTCTTCAATAAAAGTAATGAAGGAAAGAGACACAGGGCCAATGTAAATCAAATATCATGTTGTTAAGAATCCTTCCTCATCCCAAACTGCTTGACTAAGATTAGCACATCACCTGTATTTCAAATGAAATTTTTTTCCTAAGATAGTATCTGCAGAGAACAGCTCAAAAGAGAGATCTTTTCAAAAATTGAATCTGTTTAGTTTTTCAACTTTTTTTTTCCTTTGTTTAGTAGTAATTACCTATATTTACTTTCAAGTTTATATTCCAGATTTTTTTTCTAATAGAATAACAGCTCCAGAATAATCAGTTAACTGCTCTAGAATCTCTGAAGTGCAAGCCATGAAATCCTTGATACTAATTTACCCAGCAGGTCCCTCAACTTCTTCATAAAAGGTTCATTCACACACTCAAATTTAACATGACCAGCTATTAGTCAAGTTTGTGCTGGTGCTTCCTTGCAGACAGAAATCCAGCAACTATTGCTCCAGTCTCAAAACGACAGAGAGGAGACTCATTATCAAGAAAACAGACCCCCTGAAAGTAGACTATCGGACCCAGAGCTGAATGGAAAGGATTCAGGGATAGATCACATCATCCCCATTTATAGCCTTATGCCACATGTGCTTAGATCCTTAAAAATCTCACAGGTCGAGTCAGCAAGTGAGAACCTTCCCACAGACTTGATAAAGGAAAACATGAGTCTGGAACACTTACTGAAAACAGGTCAAGAAAAGAACAAAATGCATAAAACAATACACATAACTGGACCAATATCTAGCTTAAAATATAGAGATAACACACTTCACTATCAATACAGATATCAGAAAAATAAAGGGAGGCTGTTCAGAATCTATATTCTCAACAAAGTGGTAAGTGATAGAGGGTTGTAACAGAGAAGTGTCTTACATTAGATTAGCTCTAATCTGTTACCACAGACATTGTAGTCAAAAGAAAAAAAATGAAAAAGAAATCAGCTAATTCCGCCCAAGATTTCTGCTGGGCAATAAACATTCTTGTCATTTATTCTAGGCTTTTAAGTATATTCTGCTAATTCTCAGTTGTTTTTAGACAGCTTCCTGAAAGCTTTGAAAGTTGCTTTACAATCTGGCATGCAACACTACATAAAGTAGTTGTAAAATATTGACACTAACATTGTATTTTGCATCTTGTTATGCTTGACAAAAACAAAAGACCAGATGTTCTTACTTTCATATAAAAATAGATTAGCTATACAATTTAAAAGATGTCCAAAACTTAGCTAACCAGTGAGCTTGAGAACATTTCTTTTATAACAAGAAAGTGTATTAGCTGCAATTAAAAGAGGCATCAATCTAGTAGGTAAATAAAATAGCACTTTTATAACATTTATGGTCATTTACTGGAAATTACTGGGCTGATACTGCTGAAATTTCATCTAAAACATGCTACCAATGTTTATCAACTAGTTTAAAAAAAAATAAATAGTACGGTATTTCATACACCATATACATTTTGAGATTATTACATTGAAACTAGAAAAGAAAGCTATTCTACTGATTTATGTCAGAAATAAAGTTGAGATTTTCACTGCTAACTCAAAACATACTACCTGAGGGATTCCATAACAGTTCATAAAAAGTCTTTGTCTTTAAAAAGGTATGGTCTGTGGTATATATTTTCTGCAAAGAAATACAAGAACACATGTAGCATCACATGTGTGTACTTTAAAAAACTCTGGAATGCGAAATCTAAAAATCCAAATAAAGCAGGTGGTATAATTTGGGGGGGAGAGGATGAATTTGAGTTTAATGACATTACCAGGTTATCCTACCAGACTAATTCTCTCTCACTGCATGACTTCAATGACTCTCTCAGTCCTCATGCTGATTTCGATTTAGTTCAAGTGTTATTTGATGCGTTTCATCTGGAGTTTTATTCACTTCAAACTACACTTCATTTAACCAGGCTGCTGCTGTACTCATTTGTTTTTCTACTTTATTACCCGCAAATTGGTGTTGCTTAGCTTAGATAAATTGTTGGAATAAGTTAATTTTATATAATTATTTCAGTGTTAATAAGTAAATAATCTTTAGAACTGTATCATATCACAGATGATATGATAGAAAAAAGCTAACTTTTCTCTAGCTATTAAAATTATTTTAAAGCTATTTAAAATAATGTAGCTATTATAAGAGAAAACTATTAAAATTATTTTAAGATACACTAGACCACACTAAGTGTTGGTCTTACAAGATTTACTAATAAATGCTGATAGATGTTTTGCCATTTTAAGGCAGGACCAGTCCCTTGCCTCCACTCCCCAGAACTACTGCTCATTTTTATGTTACTATGTTATTAGTCTACCAGACTGTTTTCCATCTGGGCAACGCTTTGTAACACAATATATTTATAAAAGAGAGAGGAAAAAGGAAGAGAGAGAGCAAGACAGAAAGCATAAAAGCGAAGCAGAGACTGGATGAGGGAATGGGAGCCCAAGACAGTGCACCCATGACAGAAAGCACGACAGCAAGCATGCAGTGGTGCGTGTGGAAAAGCACGAGAATCCAAGCACAAGCAAGAGATTGAGTGCAGCGAGTACAAGAACACACAAAAGAGCACAAAAAAAAAATCACTAGCACTTGAATACCATGAACTTGTCAGATTGCAGATTTCTTTTCAACTATTTTTCAGCTCTAAAATTGTTTTCTTATTTTGGAGAATGAGCCATGAGTTTTATTATATAGTAAATAAATTTAAGTTTGCCATTAATTCATTTCTGTGCTTTACTAACAAGGATAACTATCCAGAGCTTAGTGTTAAATGTCAGGTCATGTCAGGAAAAGCTATCAGCCCTGTCAGAGTAATGAAATACTTTGATCAGTGCTGATTTTGGGTTATCCTAGCAACATTTATTATTTTTTTAGGAAAACGCCACAACGAAAGAGCAACTCATCTGAATCAGAACTTTTTTACTTTTGTAAATGATTGACAGAAAATGTGAGACAGTCAATTAGGCTGCTACCACCTGGTGGTGTGCTGATTATGCTAAAAACCTCTTTAGCATGATGTCCCAGCTTGTGAGAGATCTAACAGGATATTCTCATGAAGCACTAAGAACAATCATAGACAGTCTTTTTCTAATACGTATAATCCATTAAACTTTCACAAACCAATGTATTTACAAATTAGCTATATAACACAATGTTTGAAGCCAAAATTTTTCACACATCAACCTGTTTTTCCCGTTATCCTGTCATTTTACGTAAGATTCTTTGCATGGATTTATGTCATAAACATTACAGACAGCTACTGCTCAAAATGAGGGATAAAGGAAACTAAAGTATTGCCGGAACACACTTTCTTGAAAATAGCTTTTATAAATACAATTTATTAATGACTACAACACACTGGTATTTATAATACAAGATTTAACCTGTAGAGCTAAATTCAAGTTTTAATACTGAATTTCCATGGTATTAAAGTTAAAAAGAAAATTAATTATATAGTTCATTTCATAACAAAGCACAGAATTGTTTTCAGAACAAAAATGGTTGAACTTGCAAACTACTAGTACAAACAGCTTACTACCTGATCATAATGTTAAAACACTTCCAACTGTAATAAGTAACAGAAATAGAAAGTCTAGTAGAGACTATCTTTTTGTGGGGTCGGGGTGTTCTGAGATTACACACACACATTCGTTGCTTTGTGTTTGGTCGAGTTTAAAATGGAAAGAGCTGACCTGTTCACAGTTAAACATGCCAAGCTTGCCATCAGCTTTTGTATCCACTCAAGGCAGAACTGGAACTAGTCCACAGAATCTTACAAGGTCTAGAAGAAAGCTGTCTACTACAGGGCGTGTGCAGCCTGTTCTCTCAACCAATCACGGGGCTGAAAAGTTTATTAACAGCTATCTTTATGAAGAAATGTATTAGCAACAACAGATTTAATACTGGAATATGGTAGAAGAGACAAGTTTAGGGACATATATGGAGCTTGGCATTTTTAAATCACTCCTTAGAAACACAAAATTAGTTGACTACCTTACTTAAATACACTGTACAGATTTAGTGCTCACCAATACTTGGGAAACTTGATCAGCTTGCCATAAAGAGCAGTACTGAATGAGGGGATAACTGGAACAGGGAAGCAGTACAATCCTTTGCTGTCCAAAGAAGTCAGTGCTGCTTGAAAACCAAATATCTGAAACAGATTAAACTGGTCAAAGAGTACACTATCACATGATTAAATCACTTTCAAGTTATTTTTATAATATAATGTACACATTTTAAAGTCTAATCAAAAAACATGAAAGGAATTGTGTATTATTTTTAGAGAATTCCTTTCCCCCCTCAAACACAAATATAACTAGAAAAAAATACCTAAAATAATGTCCCAATAGGAATACATATAAGAATATTTTCACTCAAAAAGCGTTTTATAATTTAACTAAAATAGATTATTCTCTGCCCTTCAAATTTGTAGATTGCACATTGCCTTTCATCTAAAATAAATAAAAACATTTCTTGTAATTATAACATTGGCCTAAAAAAAAGTGACATTTAAGGAAAAGAGAAGCTTCCCTTCAAAGTTTTTTTTGCTTAATAAGAGCATCTAAAGGAAGTTTCATCACAACAATCCTTTATAGTTTTTCTCTGTTCAATATGAAAAACAAATTATTGTAGAGTTTACTTTTTAACATGCTGTACTACCATTCACATAAGAACAGAACACATTGGCTGATACTGAAGTTAGCAAATAAACTCTATACAACTCAAAATTGAAGTCCACATTTTGCAAACACTCATCAAATAACTGCTAAAAACATTCTTAATAGAAAAAATCCACTCAAACTGAAAAGCATACAGATGAATTGCAGTACTGTCATCCCAGTCATGTCAGTGACAGGAGTTAAACATGTCACCAAAAAACTGAAAGCTTCCCATGTGATTCTGGGACTGAGTTTTACACAGACAGTTCAAATTTCATATTTTAAATCTCTATCAGCATGGAAGTGAATAGATAACTAAAGAATTAAGCAAAATTAACAGTACTAGTAGCAAATATTTACTTTTCAGTAGCACCCAAAAGGTTTCAAACTGCCTAAGCACATCCTAAAAGTTTGGAAGGCTTGTTTTAGAACTCCTCTTGAGTTTTCACTTTTTCATTCTACTAAAATCTCAGCAGATGGCAACTGAATAATCTCAAAGTAAATTTTCAGAAGCTTTTTAAACTTCCTAGAACCTCAGAGTAAGAACTCCTCTCATATTATGGATCTTTAACTGAGAACGTTCAGAAGTTTTTCCTCTTATAATGAAAAAAAGGAATTCTTTTAAAACAGGTTTAGATTGTACACCTTTAACTATCATGGTTTTGCTCTATCAATACTACTAAAAGTGACAGGTTTTCCTTGTAACATCCCATCAGATTTCTAAGTGTAATTCACTGCAATCTACATATTTTATATTTTTTTACACTCACATTAATTCTTTATCAGCACACTGCAATAAGAAACAGATCTCAAGATTTCTTTTACCTTCAGATAACAGTGTGAGTAGCAGTAATGAAGCAGGTTGTCAGATGGGTGGCCAAGGCTGCTGACCACGTGCACCAGTTGCTCAGCATACATTGGCACCGAGTGCTCCAGGTTAACTTTATCCACCAAAACTCGGATGGAAGGTAAAGGCCGCAGAGGCTGGAAGCTTGCAGCATTTAATGGTCCAGTTGAGTTCTAGGGGAGAGAGGAGAAAAAAAAATGCAATTATTACGCTACAGATATATTATCTAACATGTCTACATACTCCTACCTACACACACAAGCAATACTACATGTAATAAACTGTTTACATATACCATGGCCTTATGGTCATTATGATACAAATCCCCAAGTCTTTTCAAAATAGTTTATTTTAATTTTAAAAATCATGTATAAACTTTTTTCCAGGATTGTCTTGGGTGCAGGTGTTCAGGTGCTGGCAGTGGTGGGCTGCAAGGGTGGTCTCTGTGAGGGAAGACCAGGGGCTACCCCATGCCAGACATAGCCAGTTCCACCCAGTGCTGCAACGGCCCCACTGCAGGACACAGCTAAGCCCGTCAGCCAAGGTAGTGGCACCTCTGTGGAAACTTATTTTAGTAAGGGCAAAAATGCCACACAGGTTGAGAGGACTCAGGGAAAAAAAGTGAGAAACGGCACTACAAACAGCAAGGTCAGAGAAGGAGGTGGTACCCCAGGAGTGTAAATTTCCCTGCAGCCCATGGAACAGACCAAAACACAGCAGACAGCCACACTAGAGCCCATGGAGCACCCCACACTGGAGCAGGTGGATATGCCCTGAAGGACACTGCAGCCTTGCAGAGATCCCACACTGGAGCAGATTTTTCCTCAAGGACTGCAGTCTGTGGGAAGGACTCACACTGGAGCAGAGGAAAAGTGTGAGGGAACAAGGAGTGGCAGAGACCAACTGCCATGGACTGATGGGAACGCCACATTCCCCATCCCCCAGTGCCGCAGAGTGGGAGGTAGAAAAGCCAGGGAATGAAGGAGTGAAGTTGAGCCTGGGAAAAAAGGGGGGGAAGGTTTTATTTTGATTCTTGTCTTTGTTTCTCACTATCAAAATCTATTTTAATTGGCAACAAATTCAATTAACCATGCCCACATCAAGTCTGGTTTGCTCATAATGGTAATTGGTAAGTCATCTCCCGCTCTTCATGATCTCGACCCATCCTGTTCTCTCCCTGGTGTCCCGCTGAGGAGAGGGAATGTGAGAGCAGCTGGGTGAGCATCTGGCAAATGGCCAAGGTCAACCCACTACAAGAATATGCAAAGTCAAAACCTTTCGTCCTATAAAATATTTGTTTACATTTTTATCACTCCAAAGCACTATCACCACACTAAACTCGTGCTAATCTAACCTTTACACTGTCATACCAGGTATGTCAGCAAAACAAGATGCCACTCCAAAAAAATAAATACTACAATATTATATATCCAATTATATTTTTCACAGTATCCATTAAAATGAAATGCTGTATCCAGTAAAAGAAAGACATGGACATACCAGAACAAACTAGTATCTCCAGATATCTCTTCCAATCCAAATTACTCTTATGAATCTAAAACTTGTATTAAACTTGTGAAAAAATGAGACAGTAAGTTGATGAATGTATGACTCCATTATTTTCAACAGATTTGGCTTCACTCAGGAAACGTAAATTGAAATTCCAAGTAAAAAAAAAGGTTTTCAACTTGTTTGCCTCAAATGTACAATAAATATGAGGCTGTTCTCCCATCATAAAACCACAATCTGCCCATGCCCATAAGGTAAAGAGCATTACAATCTATTGGGCTACTCACAGCTCCAAGGAAATAATGCTTCCTATTTGGAACCTGGCAATGTCCTATTTTCTAATATTAGAAGCTTCTGAATCTGTCCTAATACATAAGAGATCACAGATTTGTCATCAGTTCACTCAGTCCAGCCAGCTTAACCCAAAATATAAGCAGTCAAAATTCACAAAAAAAGATACCCACTCCTTAAGTACAATCACTGAATCAATGGCACGTGCTTGAAATTTTATAGATGTTGCAGCCTAGAGACCAGTGATCCAAATGAACTACTAATGTGTATGTTATTGTCTCTACTTCACTTGAACAATGAAAATACTTATAACAGCACACTATAAGAAATGCCATAAATTAAGACTTTCCATCCTCTTTTGTATACATGTACAGTCTTGAATCGCATAAACTTGCTGTACATAATAATATTTTTTAAGATAATTCAGCACAAGTTAAACAGCTTTAGCTGGAACCACAGGTACTGAAAACTTCTGCAAAACATAGCCCACTAAAGCTCATTATCAAGTACAAGGAACATGTATTTAGTGTCCACTTGTGAAAAACACATTGGAAATGTTTGATATCAGAGGAAAATTCCTAAAAATTGAACTCATTCAAGAATATATTTTTTTGCTGTTCTTCCGTCTCTTCCCTTATCCATGAAATACCTTCCAGCCTCTGCTGCAAGAGGTAAACCTAAAGCAAGTCTTCAGTACAAAACACTGATTCATCCCTACAGTACTTCAGCTTTGTGCATTGAGGAAGGAGTCCTAGAGTAGTAAAACCAGGATTCTTTAGCTGGAGTTATACTAACTATTATCCAGAAGATAAAAGGCGGCTGTTAGGAAGTTTTATTTCTGACTCTGAGGTAGTCACTCAGCAGTTAAATGCTCAGTAACATCCAAAGTCCTGCTGGCATTTTAGCTAGAACTAGTACACACAGAGCTGGCTGTCAACATCTAAAGTCTCTCCTCTAAGCCTTGACCAAGTTCAGGAAGACCTGGATGGCAGGTAGTCTTCTGATCAAAAGGTTTCCATAAAAAACTGCAAGTTGGAGGTTTGTTTTTTTTTTTTTTTTTTTTTTTTTACTATGTTTCCATATGCTTGATGCTTTAAAATCTTTTTTCTTCCAAATTCTTTTTCATACCAGCTTACACCTCCAATTTACAAGCCTAGCTAGTCACCACATGCACCACTAATCTTAGGTATCTGAAGGTAAGGCTCATGGGCCCTAAACTAATTTGGAACTCAGTAATGCATCCAGAACACAGAATAACAGCCCAACAAGAAAATGTGTATGAAATAGCACATGCTGATATAAAGAACAGAATAAATATCTGTGCATACATACCTTCTCACCCATGATTATGGGCATCAAGTGGTCTAGCAAATTGAATTCTGCCACGGGGATTATAATTGTACACTTAAGAATAGTGAACGTTGTAAGTCGAGTGGGAATGTATTCCTCCAGTGATGCCATTTCTTCCAAGCTTGGCATAGTTCTGTTTCCATCCATAATATCTACAATAAATAAGGATTATGTACATTTAACTAAAATATGTAAAATACCTCCCTGCAGTCACCATTTCAGAAATTGTTAGGATGTAGCAAAAATGGAAAGCTTTCCCTCTCCTTTCATAGTTAATTTTATTCCACACTGGTTGAACCTAAGGCTAAATGCAATCACAACTGAATTTTCCTTACTTTGAAATCTGTATAGCTCTCTCAGAATCTCACGTTAACAGTTTACCATAGCTTGTCTCTATGCAATTTTATCCTGTAGAACCATTATTGCAAACTAATAATTACACCCTAACAGGGATATCTAAGACTCCAAAATTAAGTTAGAGCTCTCAACAAAATAAGCCCTTCTTATTCAACCAGAGGCTTGCGATTGAAACAAATGGCCTCCCAATTGTCTGAAATTATCTCAGAGGCATACCCAACACTGATGGGGATACTGTAGTTATTTTTATCTTTATTTTAAGTTTTGCTCTTTGGACTCCTAAAATCCCCCAAGAGATGTGCAGTTTAACTCTTTGGAAGCTGCACCTTCATGAACACGGCACTGGGCCTGGTCTAACCCTGTATCCGGGTGCAGCACACCTGGCTTCGGCCTGCGGTACGGCTCGTACTCGTGCTCCAGGCCACAAACCACCATCTTCAGTATCCGGTGCACTGCGCTGCTGTCCAGCCGAAGGGTGAGTGGGCCCACAATGAGGGTTTTGGTAGACATCTCCTGAACGTTTCCAAAATCTTCACTCTTTGCTGCAGAAAGGTCTTGCTGATTCCCAGAAACTAAAAGTTTTTAAAAGTAACAACAAATTACAGCAAACAATTCACTGAACATACAGAAAATATAACAATGCAAACTGAACACAAATATACGGTGACTGCTTTAACACTTTTTAAGCAAACGTTATTCCTGTTTAATGCAGAGCAAAGAGGGCAAGATTCTATGTCATCTCCACGCACAGGACAACCTTCGAACCTTTCCATTAACTTTGTATCTCTCATGTTTGGGACTCTCTAAAGCTCTCCAAACTTCTGTTGCAACTTAAACCCCAGGTGCCAATGACAGCCATGGTGCTCAAAACATTCTACAGTTTATCACAGAGATATCTATCCCAAATATTCAAGGACAAGGTGTTCTACGAAGAAACTACAGATACTTGAAATGCTAACTGCTGGTACACGTGTGGCATGGTTTAAACCCAGTCAGGAGCTGAACACTATACAACCACTCTCTCACCTCACCCCGAAAAATGGCAAAGAGAAAAGGAAGAAAAATACAAAGCCCCATGGGGTGAGATAAGGAAAATTTAATACAACACAAAAGAAGCAATAAAAAACAACAGTAATGAACCAACATGTAAAGCAAGTGATACGAAGGCAGATCACATTAGCTCCTTACAGCAAAGGCAGCAATAGCCCCGACCTTCTGACCTCCAGCCCTTCTGTTGTGGGCATGATCTTAGCATAGTATTGAATAACCTACCCACTGGTTCCCTTGTCTATCCTGGCTGTAGCACCCTCACAACCTCTGGTGAAAATTAACCCTATCCTAGTCAAACCAGGACAATGGGCTAGAGCAGCAATAAGAATCACACTCACTTGTACTCTCACAAACCTGACTGACAACGAACTTCCCTTTCATCCACTGATGATGTAAAGCACAGGCAGTAAGAACGAAAACTTCTTTAATTATTATGTCTCAGACCATTTTTGGAAGGACCACCACAGAGATTAAAGGATGGTTTAGTCTCTGAATCCAAAAGATTTACAGTCTTTTTTCTCAGAATTGAAACTAACATACAATTATAGTTATTGGTTTTCTGACACAGATGTAGGGTAATGACGAAGACTGAAATCACACATTCACCGTATACAGGCTACGCATCAGCTAGCAGACAGCATGACTATTCCTCTAAACATACTTCATGGAAACTCTTCAGCTAAATTATGCAAATTTCAGAAGCTTAAGTTCTCCTGTTACATAGCACTTGTAAAAAAATACCTTCACTCCTCTAAAACAGTTCAGAGTTTCAATCAGAATTTTTTTTCTAATAAATCACTGCTTTGACAGTGTCTTCATTGTTTTGACACAGCCATCAAACATTAGATGCCTTGCTAACCATTACACAAATGAACAGTCTGACATCAGTCATCAAGACCAAATGGATTCTGAGAGCACTTAACCTATAAAAATTAAAATGTTCCAAGATGAAATTGGAGTATAACAGTTTAACTCATTCAGTGAATCTGGATAGCGCATACTGCTTAGATAGCACAGTACTCAATAATGCACCCTGTCAAAGCTGTGACAAACTGGAAAACCAGGAAATGAACAGCCATTGCCATCAATTCCACCTCGGTTTCCACTATTTAACATATCTGCAACTACAGAGCTGTCTATTTGATATGTTCTCCTTGTCCTCATGATCTATCCATGACACAAAAACCAAAGACAGGGTGAGTGGTGGACTGATTTGTTCCATGATGATCCCTTTAAACAATAATATTTTTCAGTTAATTTCCAAGCTCTTATCCAATGCGAACATTGTACACCTACTCAATGCAAGATAGTTTTAGCTAAGAGAGGGTAGATTTAGCCTAGATAGAAGGAAGAAATCTTTTACAATGAGGATGGTGAAACATAGGCACAGGTTACCCAAGAGATGGTAGATGGCCCGTCCATGGAAACAGTCAAGGTCAGGGTGCACGGGGCTCTGAGCAACCTGATCTAGTTCAAGATGTCCCTGCTCATTGCAACTTCAAGGCAAATCTTATTTTTAAACCAACTGGAAGAAAGCATGTTTATTCTGGTTGCCCAACAGGAACCTAGTAATCTTCTACCCTCCAGGGAAACACTCCATTTTCCCTCTCCCTCCTTTACTGTACTCATTTTTAAGTAAGGAAGTGAGTTGGAGCAAAAAGGATAGGGGGCTTTTTCCCCCTTATGTTTAAATCATGCTTTATAAAAAAAAAAAAAAAAAAAAATTAAAAAAAAAAAAAATCATCTTTCTTCTATGCATTGGTGAAGAGAAAGGTTCTTGAATAAACTAAGACTGCAAGGCAAAAGGCCAGGTCTGCATCAAATTCAGCATAGTCTTAATGCACAGGCCTTATACACCCAGCAGAAGAACTAATTTTGTCCCTAAAAATCTCAGCAGAATTTGGCAGTGAGAGCATTTATAACCTCTGCTTCCCTTTGTATTTTGTTTACCATTTCTGAGAAGAAAAAGCAAGAAGGACAGAAAGATACTACCTTATAAAGCCTATTCAAATCTTCAGATGGAACTGGTTATAACTTTTTAAATAAAACCTGAAAGACTTTTTTTTTTTAAAAAAAAAATCCGGCATACAGCCTGCTATCAGGGTGTGCTTCATTTAACATGCATTTAACACACATTTTGTCCTTCCAATTCTACACAGTATGAACACTATCAAGAACTGTAAAAAAACATATCACACAAAAAATATTAAGGCCACAAGCCTTTAGAAGTAGTAAGAGCCTTTTTCAAAATGAAAGAAAATAAACTCATATATAATGCATATGAATAATATACTGAAGTGACAGAATTCATACAAAGCATTTTCTGGAATAGTTCTATTTAATTCTAAGCAAGTGCAAAGAGAATGTGATATAAAACCTGTTGGTTCTACAGAAGTAGGCAATAATAGGTTACTCTTGAAACTTCACAGATCCATAACAGATAATAGTTTCTCATCACTGTGCATTGAGCTCTCCATAAACCACATCTAATTCTAACTGATAAAAAAAAAAAATCTTAAGATGAGAGTGCTCCTTAATAAACTGGCCACCAAGATACATAGGTAGATATTATAAACAATATAACTTCAAAAGTACACCCCATTATGTCTGTAGGTCATGCAGATCAGTGACCAGGGAACTGATAGGCTACACAGGGAAATTTCAGGGAAATTGTTTTGTACTGATATACAACTAGAAAAAAAAAGCAAAATAAAGTTGGAAAGGAAGGACAGGCAGAATTTCAAAATAAAACTACTGTGCATAACTGTCTGTCTTGTTTTCATTCAAAATACTAAAAGTGATTAATGCACTTCTATAAGTGACAGGTGAAACTCCTGAGGTTAATGTTATCCAGAAGGCACTTGCGGTTTAATCAGTAATCATATGCTTCAGGAGAGGTTAAAGGTGCAAAGAATGTGTCAAACCAAAATTGCCTTGACAGATAAAAATCTTACAATCACAGTAGCTGCCTCTTATAACTTGAGTGAGGGTTTTTTTTTAGGGGAAGGTGGTGTGCACTGACCATAACTAAAAACACAGTTAATGTCAAAACAAGAAATAGTGAAATGTAAACTGTTACGTAAATGTTTTATTAAAATTCCACATATTAAAAATGTAGCAAGATTTATATTGTTTTCAAACTCTGGAGGTATTTACACCTTCAGTTTCAATAAATATTTTACAACTATTTGTTCACATTCTACTTACTATTTACCTATTCGACCCAAAATATGGAAAAATAAGCTAGAAAATAACAAGCAAACAATATTACATTTGCTTTTCTGAGAAAAAAATAAATATTGAAAATTTAAGGTTTTAAGTTCTTGAGTTTAGAGATTTAAAAACCATTTAAACCACTAATCTAAAAATTAATTACTCCACTCTTTTAAGTAGTTATGTATCTGAAATAAAAGGAGTTACACTAAAATAGAAGTACACAATGAGGCTTGATGGGAGGCCAAGGTACATTTTGTGAGGTATTTTCCTGGTAAGTGATACAGAAAATTAAAAGCCACGGCCCTGAGAAAGTAAACTGAAAGAAACAGAAGAGAAGCTGAGGAAGGGAAAAGGTAATCAGATAATACCAGTAGCCCGGCCCTGTGGGAAAAACAAAGTGGGTTTGAGTTCAGCGATTTCTGAACAGGGTTAGTTGCATAGAGAAAGACATAGGTCATTACATTCCTTGTACATTCAGAGAAACAAGACAAAATACCCCACAAAAATATTTTTTTTTTACACTCCAAATATCATCAAAATGAAGTGATCTGTGCATATTCAAATTTCTATAACAAAATTCAAAAAGGAGTTATGGGTTAGCCTAAGTCTTCAACTTATCCACATAAAAGTTGTGTGTGCAATTCAAGAGTTATTTCTTTATTAAAACCAGAAGTAGACTGAATTAGAAACTGGAATTAATGTACATTTTCTCAGCTGTACACCACACTCACAGTATACAGAGGAAAGCCTCAAGGCCAGGAAAGAACTGTTAAATTACCTAGTGTATCCCTCTACTGTTAAGGGCAATAGTAGCATTTATTTCTTTCTGTAAAATTTGCATGACTCCATCCTCTAGCCCAGATGGAAGTTTCCCCTTCCTACTCATTTTATACTTAACATCCAACCAGTCCAGAAAACAAAAACATTAGGAGTTAAGACTTCTCTTACACAGAGACAAAAAGTGTGCAAACACCAGGTAAACTGGACTATGTAGCAAAACCAGATAAACACTTGGTCACAAAACAGCAAGAACTTCCCAATACCTGTCCACGGAAACAGTATTCATGATAATACATACATGAGGAAGAAAGCATTATTTAGGCAATGAAACTGCAGAGCAACAGCTGCAGATGACAATCTGCCTGAGGATGGGGGAAAATCACATTGATAATTATCATGAAAATCATTAAAACCATGATAAGAGTATCGGTATAAAAAAATCTTATTTATTAATTCTCCACACTATCTTTCATTGTTGCATTGTTCTTCAAGGAGAAAATGACAGCCTTTTCAGCTTCTGCACCAAGGAGATGATCAACTTCATTCCTTAACTATGGTTTAGCAGTTTAGCAACTGACTAGAAAAGATATCATTGTGATTACTAATGCAGGGGAAAAAAAAAAAAAAAAAAAAAAAAAAAAAAAAAAAAAAAGGAAGAACACCAATAATAAAAAGCTAACCAAAACAGCTATTCTCAAATACATCAATGAAGATGAAACCATTTTAATGATGAACCTGATGGTAAATTTAAGGTAAGTTAGAGGACCGTTGGTCAAGGCCCAACTGGGCATGAAAAGTCTTTGTTTCTATTATTTAACAGGGTAAACAAAGAAAAAGAAGGTACCTTTGCCACTGGTGCTTTCCATTGTGTACAAGTAATCCATGTAGAAAGCCCCAAACCTCTGCATTCCAGCTATCTCTGTGTACGTCTCCTACCAACAAAGCAAAGCAAACAAAGAAAGCGTTGTATAAGGAAAGAATCTTGAGATTACCAACTGATAGCTTGAGATATATTCATGTTTGGATTTGTGCATCAACACAAGGAAGGGCTTAACAAAACAAAGGACAGAGGTTATCCCAAAGAATTCACCTTTCCAATAGGTAATGTAACTTCTATTTGAGGCCACACAAAGGCACATCCATAATTCCAGTGGACATGCTGACCAATTCATCAATAACATCTAGTTAATTAGTACCTTTAATGGAGTAAATATTCTTCACTTGACTTCTTGCATCCAACAGATCTGCCTAACTAAATACACTGAAAACTGAAGCTTATTCATTCTGGCTTTTTTATTTATGGAATATTGTAGTTTTATCTTTGAACAGTAAGAAACTTATTAAGACTTTATGCCATCACTGGGATTTATACATAATATTATTATACAGCAAGTTTGCTTCCTCTCTCACCAAAAAATACACAAACCATAAAAGCATCAAAGGCAGGCTAAGGAAAGAGTAACGCTTAAAACTAAAACATACTATTAGAAAAAATATTAATAGGTTTAAGTACTTGTGATTGCACTAATTGATTTCATATTTTATGGGATTCTTCAGGGTTACACTTCAGCAGTAGTACTAAAAAGGTGAAAATAGTAAAATTTTAAATTTGAAAGAAATTATATATATTCAAAATTGTAAATGGCTTATCTGTACAGTAACACAGAGCACAGAACTCCACCTATTAACATATCTGGAAAGGTCCAGCTTGGTCACTGCATCCAGTGTTTAATAATTGCAGACAATCAGATAATAAAGTTTTACTGCACAATTTACAATAACAGAGACTATTGGTGTCTGAAAATTTGTCTCTTCCAAAGGCAGAATTAGCAAGTCTTCCTCTAAGCAGACAAATATAGACACAAAATAAAATTAACATTACCTAAGATGTACTAACCAATAAAGCACTTAGTTTGAAGATCATGAACTACTTACTGTTTTCTCCTGTTTTTCACTGCAGGTGTTTTTTAATTCATGCTTTTGAAAACTAAGGCATTAATTCAGCTTTTGGGACAGGAAGGGAATTTAAGGTTTCTTCTGGACACGCTTTTTTTTTTTAAACACAAACAGGTTAAGTTTTTTTTGCCATCTGCAAAGTCATATTTAGTTAAACATAGCAAACTAATGAAAATCAGTCCTCTAATAGTACACAGATCTAAACAATCGTTAGAAATCCATTAGAGAGCATTAGAAATTTTTCTTGTAAGAAAAACATAATTCTCTGACCTTATGATGTGCTGCATCCAATATAAATTCTGCACGAATGCCATTATTTTCTGGACTTCTGTAATCAAATAGTGAATTGGTAAGGTATGTCATTCCTTTTGCACTCAAATTTTCTCCACAATTAAAGAAACAGGCCTCCTTCATGAGGTAGCAGAAAGTAATGATAAGGAAAGGGAGAAAAAAAATAAAGTCAAGTTAACAGAGCAGTTTATAAATTTGTCGTAACATACTGACATTGTAGCCTCCCTCAAGAGCATATTTCATTATGAATGAAGATAAGGCAATTAAAAGAACTTCAATAATCCTGAAGTTCCTGTCTGCTCCCTCCCCATTTTCAAATAAAAATAGCCTGAGCTAGTGAATATTATTCAACCCATGACACATACTAGTTTCATTTTAACAGAAAACAACCTCAGATTAGTTACTCCAAATCCTGCCCCATCCTCTTAACTATATATGAGCTTGTCACTATGTATTCCATTTTTCTGACTGACCAATGCCATTCAGATACTTTATCTATCCTCTCCCTGATAAGCAGTTATTCCAATGGATTACCTGCTTGCTACCTTATCACTTCTTCTTTACTCATCTAGGTTTTTACATGCCTTCTCCATACCCCAAATGCTCTATCCTTCTCAAATCAACACAACTTTTCAATCAAGAGTTATTCTTCCAAAAAGGTACTTATATGAGATTGAGAATACATGGTTGGAAAAAGTTTATCACATCCAACAAAGCTGGAACCTTCATGAAAGGTTCTTCATTAATGACATAGTGGGATCAAATGCACCCTCACCAAGTGTGCAGACGACACCAAGCTAAGTGGCACTGTTGACATGCTTAATACGGGGACGGTCTTTTCAGTGGGACCTGTTGCAACAGGACACGGGGTAACAGTTTTAAACTAAAAGAGGATACATGTAGACTAGATGACAGGAAGAAATTTTTTACAATGAGGGTGGTTAAACACTGGAACAGCTTGCCCAGAGAGGTGATAGATGTCCCATCTGTGGAAACAGTCAAGGTCAGGTTGGATGGGGCTCTGAGCAACTTGACCTAGTGGAAGGTGTCCCTGCCCACTGCAGGGGGGTTGGACTAGATGACCTTTAAAGGTGTCTTCCAACCCAAAACATTCTATGATACCTGATATTAATACACATTCACTTCATATTTTCTACATATTCTTATTTTTCTTCTGCTCAGTATTTTCTAGGACTTCAGATCACTAACATCAAGTTAACAGATATGTTGTTGGCCACACTATTTGTTTTTATTGAAACACGGATAATAGTAGCTGTTCTCCACTACTTTAGGGCACTAGTCTACCTATAGTTCAACTAAAAATCCTCATTATTGAATTTATAATTTCATGAACCACTTCATTAAATAGTTTAAGAGTAGTTCATATAAATACCTAATTTTGTTATACACAGTTGAAGCCTTGGTACTATTTGAAATATAGTAATTAACTCCTTTACTTGATACTGCTCTCATCTACTTTGAGAAAAGAGGCAAAACACTTACTCAAAATTTGAGCCACACTTCTATTATCTTTAGCATACAGCGTTCCCATTTCTTCCTTTCCAATCTTCTGTTAATCTAAGTACTTTCAAAGGTTTTCAACTGTGTTTTAATCTCTTACACAAGACTCGAGTATGCAGACGTACATAATGATGAGGGGTAGTGGGGCTGTCAAAAACTTTCTATTTTGCAGCTTCTCACTCTTAGACACATCCAAAAAAACTTAAATCACAATCGGTAGCAGCAAGCCTTCCAATTCTTGCAATCAAATATTTCAATAAAGCATACCAGAATTGCTTATTCAGTAAGTCAACCAATATTTCAATATACTCACTTCATCACTCCTATTCATGGTCTCTTCGAAGTCTTTAATTCCCATAATCCCTTTAAGGCACATAGCTTGGCAACCAACAAAACCTATCTGGCAATCAAAGAAAAGTTCACCTTTCATAAGTGCCTAGTGAGGGGAGGGGGAAAAAAAAAAAAAAAAAAAGTGTTATTTTTAAGAATTCTACTCCATGAGAAATAGAAAAGAGGGAGAGAAGTGAACGAAAACATATTTAAGTTTGTATTATCTAGAACTTTGACAAAGAGCAAGTCAATCAAACAGGGCACTTAAAAAGAAGGGCTTACTTTAGCACTAAAAATTTAGAGAAATTGAAAGGGATTATTGCAATACACAAACACAACAGAGCAGAATACGAAAAATCATCAATGAAAAAATTTCAAAAGATTTAATTGTTATTTACTACATTATTTACAATGATTCAAAAACTCCCCAGTCCATAGAAACTTACCTCAACTGTGGTTCCTTCTTGCTCCCAGCATATAACTTCTTTGGATTTTACTTTCTGCGGGCTGTAATAACTACTTTCAGCTTGCATTTCAGTGAGCTATGAAACAATAGGATAAACAACTTACATAAGTCAGTATCAGCAGTAGGTTTATTAATATACAGAACTGATGAAGACAACTTAAACTATGGGCCAAAATTTACTAACAAGCAGTAAACGGGTGCAGTTAAGCAGCTGTAACATGTTATCCATATCAGGAACTCTCATATTCAACTTCTGGATGAAGTATTCCATAACAGAAAGCTTTAAATCCACTATAGTGTTTTTAGTTCCTAAAGAGGAAAAATGTGAAAAGATGAAACAGATACACAGCTGCATTATTAATGTACTATCAAAACAGCTTATAAATTGCTGTAAAAATCCACAAATACATTATTTACTCTTACCAGCAAATAACTAAACAGCATGATAATATTAAGGAAATATTTTGATTACAACCATACTCATTTTTGATTCTTACCATAGCAATGGAGATAAACATGCATTTATGTTTCTTGCATGATTTTAATATAAAAATTTAAAGTGGTAGAACACACATTTAGATTAAAAAGCATATAACTTGTTGCTAAGAAAAAGGAGAAAAGAGGCACAAAATAATGAGGTGTACGTTTTGGATTTAAAAATATTGCAGTTAATGTTGAGTAGTTTAAATAGTTCAAATTCTAACTTCTATATAAAAATATCCACAGGCTCTAATTATTTTAAGAGTGGATACACATGGATGTTGTTTCAAATTAAAATTTTTGTAATCCGAATGTCCTAGAAAATTGGATGAAAAAAATCACTGATCACTCTTCAGCTGTGTGCAATTATTGTAGAGGAAAAGCAATTAATTGATTAAAAGAACTCAATAATTACAAGAATCATTTTCACCATTATTAGAAAATGTTACATTTAATTTGGCATGATTTTTAGCTGGAATGATATCAACTGTTCAGAATGCTAATGCAGAAACTTGACCTTATTTTTTAACCAAAATATGAACCTCAAATTAATTCCATACATTCTTTGCATGCAAACAGAACAATGAATTCTGTTTTCCTCCTCACTGCTACTATATTAGTATCATGCATCATTTATAGAATGTAAGATGTTACATTTTAAGTCATTTTTATCACTTCTAACATAAAATGCATACACTTGCCACTGAAACATTAGGAAAGCCCAATCCAGCAAATCACGCTCAAAGAAGTTTATATTATTTTTAATGAGTTTTCTCACATGAGGAAAGAGCATACAAAACTACTGTTGTATGACAAAGCACAAAAGAAAGAACATCCTGATCCAGGATAATGAGAAATGTAAGTTTTGGTCATCTGTGCAGTTTTTTTGTTTGATTGGTTTGTTGGGTATTTTGACATTTATGTTTTAAGTGATGTCCCAGGGATATAATTAAAGGAGGAAGAAAAGATTTTCTATTATTTACTTTTAGCCTTTTTTTATTTAAAAAAAAAAAAAAAAAAAAAAAAAAAAAAAAAAAAAAAGGGAAGCTGAAGCAGATTGACACAAAAGAACATGGCAAGAAAAGTCTGTTGCTACTTTATGTCCTCAAGTTTTGCAACCAAATTTGCCAGGAGACTCAAGGCTTAAAACATTAATGCCTCCACAGAATGTCTGCAGCTCCCCAGACTACTTGTCTCATCTTTTCCGATAGATGAGCAGCTACATGTTCTGCTAGGCTGCAAAACAAAAATTGCTAAAAGAAAGTAGCCGTGAACACCCACCCCCCAAACACTCCCTTGCGAAAAGGGACGGGCAGCTGCTGGTGGTACTGAGTGTATAATCAGGCACATAAACATTATATAAGGTTTATGAAAGTACTGCAGCTCACCTGAAAGGCTTAGAGTCATAAAAACCCACCTTAGCTTTTCTACTGCTCATAGAAATAATATCATTTCCTGTTCTGAAGAGTTCTGGGCTTGATTTACTATATGTTTAATTGCAAAACCAAGAGCCACTTGCTATTATAGTTACGCACACAGAATTGCTTGTATCTAGTTTGGCACATTAGAAGCATTTTGCTAATTCAGAACTTTACTGTTTAATTTCTGTCAGTACATCTCAATATCCTATTCAGACTCCGCATATTCCCTCCTGCAAGCTTACAAAAGGAATAGAAAGAAGCACAGCAACTATTTTAAGAATTTTCCATCTTTATCTACATGAACAATTTATAGGTCAGAGTACGTGTGTATTTTATGATTTGTTTCTTTAATTCAATTTCAAACCACGGAAAATAATTTCAACGTGACCAATTTAAATACATATTTGCACATATTATAGTTTAATAAAAGAAAAACCTTATTCTTCTGATTCACAAGCTTTTATGAAGCTAAAGCTTTTTAATAAAGAAATATTTAGTATAAATATTAGCTAGAATACTGCAATAAACATTCCTAGAAAGCCTTTTCAGCTTTTTCTCCCATCCAAACTATTAACCTAAGTAAATTAAGTGGTTTCCCTTTAAGATAAAAAAGTTCACACTCAAGTTCTAGCTTAAAGGACAAAAACACCTCACACTGCAATTAACAATATACTATGATGCAAAAGGATCTTTCAATCCCTTTTGTTTTTTTTAATTAATGTAATGTTCCCTTTCCCAAATCAAACAGTACACAAGTACTGAGATAATCTTCACACACTTTCACAACAATCCAAATAAATCCTAAATGACATAGAGAAAATACGGAGAAATACTTACTTTAAAAGTCACTGTTGCCTTTGTACAGTAAAACCCAATTGAAATAACAGGATCCTTGAAGGATTGAGATTTCTGCTGATGTAGCATTGTTCCATCATCCATTCCACTAGAATCATTCTCTTCATCATCATAACTTACAATAGCAGGAACAAAAGACCAAGCCCAGGAAACCCATCCTTGTTGCTGGTCATTGTCTTGATGCAAATAAGGATCTTGATTAATATACTGTGTAGGATACTGCATTACTGAGCTTGTTTCATCTTCTGCACCTTTCATAACAAAAAATAAAGTAAATTTCAAATCAACCATGTTTGAAAATCGACTTATTATAGTAAAAATTATAGTATGTGGAATTTATCTAGGACAGTATTCCACATATCATTCACTAATGCTTGGTTTATAATGACAGAAAATAAGTAGTAATGTTAAACTTCTGAATGCAAGTTTCCGAACACTTGATTCATTAATGTTTTCTTCCAAAAAAATATTAAGGGTCTTTGCAACAGTTTTATTATTGTACATTTGCAGTGAAACCAGAATTTTTTATCTATGCCACACATTTTCAAGATCTGTTGGTCTTCACCTTTTGTGAAAAAAAATATTAGAGATAGCATAAAGAACAAAAAGTTTTCCCCAAAGATACAAGTCTAAGGTTCATGATCCAAACAGGTAACACTGTGCATGTACAAACAACACAATCAGCTTAGCCCACCTGGTTTCATCACCACTCTTAGGGACTCCTGAGAGGCATTAACTATTTCAGAACAGCCACAGGTAGCACAGGATGCACTACTGTTCCCACACGGGAACAATACTGAATGTATTATATAACTGAGAACAGAAATAGGTATAGTCCTTTCCTATTTACTCATTATTAGGCACAGAGATGCTATTCTTCCAGGTTTTAGAGCTTTTAGTCTTTATTCTAATTAGTTTTTAGCTAGCTTTTTAGCATCATTATTTATACACTTGTGCAATGGGAGAAAACATAAGAAAAAAAAATTCATGTGAATTCTCTGAACATGCTTAGAGGTGAGGACACCTCCTCCCACATGGGCAACAAAAGCTTCCTTCCTACTTTCCTTATGAAACAGTGTCAGAGATCAGATTACAATCCAAATGTAAATGTTGAAACACAGGAAGTACAGAAGAAGTGCACATGAAGTCTTGGAAACAGCCAAGAGGCAGACTGTCAGAGGTAGAAGGAAAATGAATTGATTTGGAGCATGACTTGAGTAGTTTAGCCTAAACTGTTGTTGGCAAGCACAGAAGAAACAGTGAAAGGTCTGCCAAAAGGGGAAAAAAAAAAAAAAAAAAACCCACAAAAATTATATGGCTGTGTAAAACCTGGGTTACACATAATGTTTGGTCTATGCAGCTATAAAATTCAGCCATCATTTAGCATACCTCTGGCTACAGGACCTGTACGCACAGAGACAACAGTAAAAGATACCAAATAATTGTTTTGTTTAGATTTATTAATATTTTGTAAGCCATGAAAATAAGAGAGAAGAGCAGCTAAACTAGGTGGTATTTATATACTGTGAGACAGAATACAGAAAAGGAGGAAGATCCACCTATCTTCTATCACAAAATTAAAACTACTACAACCTTTGTGTAATCAACAGTCAAACTTCGGAACAAATGACTATCAGCCTAGTAGGCAACCCACAGCATCCTCTAAACACTTCAAAGCATAAATATAATGTACATTTCTTTACAAGAAGTAATGCATGAAGGGGAGTATGTACTTTGGATATACAAAGGCTCTTTGTTTTTAACTAACGATGCTAACCACTGCATCAACTGCAAACATACAGGATAATGAAATCAAATTATACAGCCCCTATGTTTTATACACATGAGTTCGTTAAAGGACAAAATGCTCTTACTCATTAGGTTTCTAAATCCAGTTTTGCTGCCAACCCACAGCAAGATCACACTAGAGCAACCTTCTTCATAATGTAGGGCAGGGATTCCAGTTAAATTCATTTTATATAAATTACAAAATTGCAGTGTGACTGCATCTCATTGTTTCCATGTTCGAATCCAGTTTGATCTTCAGAAAGTCACTATCCATCCATTTAAAGGGTTTGAGATACTTATCTCTGAGAGTCTGGAACCCTGTATCTCACAACATACGTTTGGAATGAACCTAGTAGAAAATAATTCTCTTTATTGATTGATTCCATGATTCTATTTTTCCATCTGTATTAGTTTTCAGCCAGATAAAGCTGATGCTGCTTAGCCTGTGGCTACATAAATACAAGTGCTGGCGCTAGGGGAAGAGGCTGGGAATGCATCACCATCCCTGCTGGCGATAGCATAAATTTTTAATCTGGTTCAATCAGTCATGAAACTGCATATATAAAACTTGGTAAGTACTTCAAGAATATAGCTGTAGATGTTCGTTTTTGTATCACTAAATAATGTAGATATTAAAATTCATTTCCTAATCCATATTTTACCTGTCGTAAGCTAAAGAAGCTACTGCACTCTCACAGTTAAGACGACATCGTCATTAATTATGAAGGCAGAACTTACAGAATAAATCATTACTAAAAAGAAAAATTTGCAGGGAACAAGAGTTATATGTCTGGTAACAGTTTTGGGGCTGACCTTGAGAATGCAACAGCTCTTAAACTTGTCCTTGCAGTATGAACTGTCCTTGCAGAAATCTCAAATGTAATAACACACGTTTTCAGAGTAATACATACTTTCTGTATGACTTTCTTTGCATTTACTTATTATATATAAAATACACAGAAATTACTAATGCACACAAAAAAAAAAAAAAATTTCAATGTTTGTACAAGTTCCCCCCAATATGTTTATATTATGTAGTGGCTGTGTTGCCAAAAATTTTGGATCTATACTATAGTAAGACAATAAGCTGATTGCCACAAGGTAACTGATAATGTTAACTACACTAGTAGCCTAAACTTTTAATGTTTAACCAGTTTTACTTCACAGTACATATTAAAAAAAGATTGGCTCATGACCTGACATTACACTAACATAGCAATATTGGCAAAGGAGATTGCACATAACTGGAAATTATACCAACATCAGCAGAAACTAAAATGCTATGTACCAAACTCTAGTCTGCAAGGTATTCTGCATCTCCATTTAAAAGCAAATGTACCCCCAACATTTCCTAGTTGAAAATCTGGTGCCATTGTAATTATAGCATAGATACAGTATTGCAGCAAAATCACACACACAAATGACAGGACTTTTATACATTTAAGAGGTATCACACTTAGCTTGTACAAGACAAGACAACACACTACAGTAATTCAGATAGCCAGGAATCAATACCACAAAATAGTAAGCCTTAAAGGTTTCTTCTTCCTTCTGCATTGAGAACATCATGTTCCTTAAACTTAAACCTCTGGATCCTAAGAGGCCAGAACATCTTCCCACCTCACAAACACAAATCAAGGCAAGAAATCCTAACTCCCTCTTACTACTGAGTTGCAGATTCCTCTGGACGTGGAATGTGACTGTAACATAAAGCTTCAGGTTCAACTCTAGAGAATCTGCTATTTCATGGTAATGTACCTCCATCATTTAATAAATTTCCAGAAGCTTTCACTCCTTGCCTACCTTTCTTGTCTCACTATAAAGTGAAACTATGCTAGTGAAGAACTGATAGATAAGGAGGGAATGCATGAATCATCTTTCAAATTTAAGAAAATTCCAAATAAAGAGTGATGCCACAACTATTCTGCAGTGCTAAAACAACACCATTAATTATTCTAAAGTGCTCCCTATATGATAGTACATGGGTTAGTAATTAACCCAATTATTGCAACAACATCCCAACCTCAGTAAAATTAGGAGCAGATGAATGAGTTAGTCAAGGGTGAGCTAAAAAACAAGTGGCAGTGATTTTAAAACTATCAGAACCAAGACAGGAGGTAGGAGATCTATTTTAATGGCAAAGGAAACTAAATGATGTGAGGCATCAAATTAAACGGGCAAGTGCCTTTGAGCTGAGGTACAAATCATCTCAAACCAGTAGGTAAGTGCAGATACCCAACAGGGAGAGGAAGGTGTGGGTTGATTGACAATGCCAATCTAAAAAGTGGTTTTGTTTCATATTCCACATACAAGTTCAATCAGATCAATCGGAAATACACTTTGTTCACTTTTTTGTTTCAAAAAACATTGCTTGCAGTCTGACATCTACAATAAGCCACTTCTAAATCAGCAGCAGAAAAAGTGGCCTGATATTTAAGGTTTTATGTAATAAGTAATAGCAAAAGGTCAACTTGTGAATCATGTCTTTCAAAGATGTAATCAGATTTTTGGGGTCTCTCAATAGGGAGTATTAATATTTTTCAAGAAAAAGGAAAATGGCAATACAACATAAAATAGATATTTGAAAGGCATTTATTAAAAGTTAGTTCTCCATAAAAAGGATATAGTTCCTAAAACAATAAAAATATTTAATATAAACAAATTTAATCTCCCCAATTTAGAAACTTTACAATCTGGAAAGATTTAATCTTTGCTCATTTTTTTTAATTTCCTACTCATTTTAATTGCTGCTAACAGTTGTAAGCAATTCTATATGCCTAAACATGTATTCCAAATAAATAAAATCTGGCCATTGCCATCCATACAAGGAGCTCGATACCCATCCTCAGCACATGGGATCTCAGCAGCCAGTTAAAATGCACTATTATAGATGCCTACAACAAAGTTTCTCACTGTCATAATGGCTGTTGGCTGCACAATGCACGGACCCCGCAAGCCCTGTTCCACAGTTGTGTGTCTATGCTGCATCTTAGTCTGTTGAAATATGAATGGCAAGTACACCTACTGTTCCTTGAGAGGACACCAAAGCGTATACACAAGAAGTACCACCAAAGAAGTAATGGAGCTAGACGCCTGAAGCGGGGCAAAAATGACTGAGGTTTTACTGTGTAGGACAGTTGCCTCACAAAACATGTGAAAACATGAAGAGTTGAAACAGTATTACGTACCCTGGTACAAAGATGTGTATCCCCATCTCTTTAGCCCTCAAGAGAAAAGGGACAAAGCACAGGGACGAGAAAAATGCCCAGGGAACTGTAATTTGGCACACAATCATTTATCTTGACATCATTTCGGTCAAGCTGGGGATCATTTTTCCACTGTTCAGGGATAACTTGCTTCCATCCAAACCCTTTAACACAGTGCACAGCTACTTTTTCTCAGTTAAGTATGAATAAAGAAATCTATTTCAGTCCTCTCATTTTTATCCTAATAGAATACTGCAGAGGCAATTTCTTCTCCAACAACTAATGCTCCCCGAGAATTTCTTGCTGTCACAAATTACACGCATCTGGCTTTCTCAGTCAACTCAAATCTCACAGTCAGCCCAAAGCTGGCATTATACTGAACTCATTCTCTTGTCTGCTTTTTGTTCCACTGGTATCCATGCTAACTGTTCTTATCAACAAGTTTCAATAAGGAACACTTCAGCCCATTAAAAATGTTAGTCTGATTGTATCTATGCAGCATTTTATTCTGTTTAGCATTGTAAAAGCGTTACTACTACACACATTCATAAAGGCCTTCTTTATTTTCATTTAGTTTTTGAGTGTAAAGATCATGACAGGGTCAGTGTGCTTTACAAATATTAGAGAATTTCACAGTATTCCTTTGGGATAGAACAGTACTGTTATTATTGACATTTTACACCAGGGAAGCATGTTTCATATGCTGGAATCACATCTGCAATGGATTTCATTTCATGAAAGAAAAAAAAAAAAAAAAAAAACACCCCACAAAAAAACCCACACCACATCAACAGAACCCAAAACTTTCATAATAGAGAATCTGAAGGCAGTCATTCAGAGAAGGCAGCACAGGAACTGTTAAAACCACTCTCAGAAGCTCAGTAACTCATACTGCTGCTCATGACTCCAGCTTCTCACATCTGTCACAAGCTGCTTGCTCAGCATCTAACGTCATCATGCACACTCATCTCTGCTGTCTGCCCACCTGCCCTGCACCCCGTCCAGCCATGCAGCTTTTCACATTTCTAGTCCACTGTTTGTGTCTTTGCCCAGGAACTGCTAAACTTCCTCTGCTTGAGCTTTTCTTGTTCTTCAGACCTCTCATATCATTTTTTACTTAAGTATCTTCAGTCTCAGATCACCTTTTTCAGCAACTCTATCCTCTCTCACGCCTAAATTGTTTTAATTTCTAGTTACATTAGCCAATTTTTTTCCACCACAAACCAAAAGCTTATTCTCAAGTCCCGGACTGCCACAACTACAACTGCTGCTTCTGCCACAGGCTCTTGTCCAAACCCTTCTCACTTTCGTATCGCTCTGCACTGAAATATATCCATGTCCTCCTTCACACCATCACTACAGTCAGGCATCCAAGCCCACGATTCAGGCAGCCCTCCACCCCTCAGAAGTAAAACCCCTGTCCAGCCCTGAGCAGGACCATGGTCCAGTATGAGTGCAGTACTAGGTGAATTTACATACCAAACTAAAGAGAGCTTCTACCTGTATTTCTGACCTCTAATTTTACCTGTGTATGTTGAATGCTTTCAGCTTAACAGGATTTGAGCAGACTTCACTCAGGCAGCAAAATATATGCTCTTGACACAGGCTATCCTGCTGACGTATCTTAAGGTCGTGGTCTTATGTTTGGGTAGACAAGAGCAAACAAAACTGCTTGCTAGAATATTCATAAACATGTATAGGTGACATTTTACTATGCGAACAATAATATAATAAAAGTAAGTTCCATCCAAAAGACTAAGAACTAGCAATAGTATATATCATATATCATATATAGTATATATATCAACCCAGTAAATTCTTTAAACTGAAGAGGTGGAGACTGCTTGCTAATAAATACTGGGTTAAATTGTTTAATGAATCTTCAGAACCCTTTCAAAGTCTTTAAAAGTATAATCTACAAGAGAGGTCTGTACAGTATTAAACTATAAAGAATTTAGGCACAATTCCAGGAGTTAATCGTCGATCTCATGAAGCGTTATTCTTGGAAAAAAAACGTGGCTAATATATCTCGGCAGATAATCAAGTATAATAACAAATGACATGTATTATGTGTTTTTTTTCTGAAAATAGTAGCGCATTCAAAGATTCCTCAGAAAAGTTCAAATCTGTAGTTGGAAATCTGGATGACAAATGCACCATAAAGTGCTAAGAAAGCGGTTTGGGGTTTTTTTTGGTTGTTTTGGCTTTTGTTTCTCCCCTCCCTGTTCTCAGACACGGATGTAAGATAAAGTCAGAACTAAAAAAAGCAAACTCACAATCTGATAGTACAGGTAACCTGGTTAACATACATTTGGCACTCCCACTTAACTGTGCTGAATGAGAGGGAAAAAATCACTATTTAAAAGTTTATTTATGTGTGTGTAAGTGCATGTGCACATGTATGTGTAGGTAAGCCTATATACTTAATGAAGGGAACAAGCATAAATAGCGTGAAGGAAAATAGTTGCTAGCAGTTTTAGCCTCTGTGTGGCAAAATATTTTGGAATGAAGACAGAAATGGACTTCTATAACTGTTTCTACAGCTCTGGCTTGGCCACCCAACAATTGCCATCTGTTTTGTGTTCTGAAGTAGATAATTCTGTCAAACAGATATGAGCATCTAATTAAGTACTATGACACTGAGCACAGTGTAGCTGAATAAAAATTACATAGGAAATTACAGATTTTCTCCTTGGTAGTTCTTGTCATTGCAACCCTAGTCTCATTTCTGACCCTCCAGGATATTAATTTTTTTGTACAGCTATTTAATGAAACACTAGAAACTCACAGTTGTTCTAAAAAAGAATGCAAATGAGATTTAGAGACACCTTCCTGCGGGGAAACATTAGAAATAAAGATGACAACAGATGCACTGCCAAAGATTTTACTCATACTCAGACACAAGAATCTCCAATTCCATTCCAGATGCAGAAAAAAAAACTGAGTACTTGTCAGCAGATGCCTTGCTTTAACCTTAATCTTTGCTTAAACGATATTTGTTTCACCACCCATCTCACACACTAACCAAACAAAGCCAAACCAACAAAACCTCCATACCTCTCCTATCCAGCCTCCAGCCTCTGCCACAGTTCCAGCTGTTCTTCCCAGTCTCCTCATTAGTCAGCTAATCTTTGTCTCTAATCCTTAGATCTTTTCATCTGAAACACACTGCCTACAAGTGCCAGCTGTTCTCCTATCAACTAAGATGACTTCACCATTCTTTTGATGTCTTTCCTACATTCAAATGGTCCTACTTGCCTTAGTAGCTCCACAAATCCTGCTACAAAGTTCAAGTAACTAAATAGATCATAATTCTCTACGGCATGAAAATCTGGCAAAATCTGGGTGAACTCTGATGGGAATGAAAAAGATACTCATGGTACAAAGACAACCCCCTGTCTGAAAGCAAGGGTAATGCAGCTCTTCACAGAAAAAAAAAGTTCTTCACCATTTCTGCTGCAAATAGTACACTTAAAACATTGGTTAGATGCAAGGAGTTCTTAAAATTTACACTAATTATTTTTCAAAAAAACTGTATGCTTTTTAAGTCTCAGGAGAAAATTAACTTGATATTTTACGAATATTAATTACTTCTAATTGTATATCTTGTGAAACAAATTCCATGTTTCTTGTAAGGCAAATAGTTTCTAGTGCAGAAAACTATTTGAGCTTTGAAGAAGACACGAGAGAACTATTTACAGACATTTCTTTATTTGCTCAGTTCCACATAGCAGAAGCATGACCAAGAATTCTACATCGGGCATGACAGTGAAACTGTTGTCTGTGCCAACTAACACTGAAAGCTATATTTTGGCAAAAAAATTTCCACTGCCATCAGTTTTCCAATAGTGTCCAGCAACACAGGATCAAAAGACAAAATAAAATCTAAATTTCTTATGGAAATTAAAACTATGTATTTTTTTTAGATCAAAAATAATTCAATGGTTTACAAAGTTTCAAACTCTTGTAACACTACGAGCATAAGCATATCTTAAGAGTGCTGCATTACCTTCACACATAATTCCAAGAACTTTCTAAAAAGTTAAAGTTTCAAAGTTATCATGCTCTTGGCTGTGTAGCAAGTATCTCTTCCTACACTCCCAGACCCAAATTCAGCCTTGAAAGACATCCTAAACTTATGTCGTGAGGTGATTAAAATTAAAACAGAAATCTCTACAAAAATTGCCTGTCTTCACAAGCAAATTATCGTCTGCTCTACAAAAGCACAAAGCCAAGAACATTCAGAATTTAGAATGACAGTCCAACCTCCCTCTTCCCTTTTACTGAGTGAGTGACACATTACAAAAACTTCAGATTAAAATTTGGATATTCAAGATAATGACATTCTTGATTAAATTACTAAGAAAAGATAGTATAACATAAGTCAATATGACTGCTTGTTCCTTGAATGTTCTGTGTATACATGACACAGACGTGAAGAAACAGTGAAATACTTCAGTTCTACTGCCTACTTAGAAATTTTATTTCCCTTACATTTCAATGCATAATAAGCATCTATGTGCCATTTATGTGGCTGCAAATTCCTAACAATTTGCATAAGATAAAACCTCAACACTCAAACCCATGACACAATAGAACTAGAGGAAAATAATACAGGAGTCAAGTTGGTAGCTCCTATCTTTCAAGTTACCATGAAAGATCATGTAGAAGTGGAATACATGTTACATGAAAATAAAACTTAAAGTTAAAAAATTAATGTAAAAGGACGAAACTGTATAAAACACAGGGCCAAGTAATACTTTGCTGTTTAGAACAGATGCTGATATACCTAGTCCCAGTGACATGTTTCTAAGGAAGATGGAAAACCACATGACTTTGGAACTGGCAGCAGCCACATTTTACCTAATTAAAAAGTCAAAGCTGCCTAAAAGTGTCTTGTTGCACAATACAGTGACACAGATATCCAAAATACCCTACTGTGTCACAACTCCTAAAATAGTCTTTTTAGATAGAATTTAACCTCAGTTTAGTCAGGATCATCAGAATACTTCTCAGAACTTAATATGAAAAAGGTGTCAGAGCACTGGATACTTACACAGCACAACGAACTGCCCTTTACAAACTGCAGACTGCCAAGATACTTGCAATGACAAGCCTCAGACATTTGTATTTGTAAAAAGTGAAGAAAATGTTTTTAACATTTCTTTTTAAAAAGTAAAAATTGTACTAACCTTTGGTATTTCCCAATGTATCTTTAGTGAGGCTAATCAAATCTTCAGTTTCTCCATCTTTGAAGTTGCCTATTTCTCCATAATAAAGAGCAATCCCAAGTTGCATTATTCGGATAAACATAGGAAGCTGCTGATCAGAGATTGAAAGCTTCAAACTTTCAACTAACGTGTGAATCTATAATGTGAAAGGGAACAAAGGCAAATAATAACAAAGCTCTGTCATCATTAAGGCACATTTTTCAATCACATAAATCCATATTCATTTTGCATGTGCATTCTAATTGCTGAAAACAAAAGCTGCAATACAACACAAGGCAAAGGGCTGTAAATGATGACTGTCAAAAACAGATTCTTTGGGTCTCCACATCAGAGATCTTCATGTTGAAAAGTTAAATGGAATGTAATTTGCATACATTTATTTACAATTGTTGCTGAAGAAATTTCTAAAACACATCATGTAAGTGATCTAATTCAACTTTTATTTTCAGTATAGAGTTTCATAAAAATCTCTGCATGCCAAAGAAAACCTAGATATACTGATTTTAATATACAAGGTCCTTCACTTTGTTTCCTTCCCCCCCCCCCAACGTTGTTGCAAGTAGAAAAGTAACAGGGGGGAGAAGAATTAATTCCAACTCAAGTGCAGAAAACCGGCTTCTCCAGATCAAGATTCCAGTTCAAACAAGCAATGAAGTGGTTTTCTCTAAACAAAAACAAGCTTTGCAAAGACTGTAATTACCGGGATGAAAAGTTATCCTTCTTTAAGTGTTTTAGCTATTTTATTCAATATTTCGAACTATTACTGAGTAGAGATCATCCTATAAGGACAAAACCAAACTTATTTTAATGAAAGGTAGCTTATATAAAGAATATAAAGACCATAACTGGTAGGCTATAGACAGTCATATGATGATTCCTTATTACCACTGGAGTTCATACAGATTTCAAAGTTATAAGGCACGTGGTTAGAAGTCCTAAATAACTGAAAATGTAACTTCATGTTTATAAAACTCAAAGTAAGCTAATTTCCAAAATTGTTCCCAGTTACTCTAAATCAAATAAAGGGAAAAAAAAAAAGTTTCTTTTTAGTAAGCAAAGTCAGTCTTTGTGTATTTAATTACTAAATTGAGATCCACAAATGAAAAAAAGAAAAAAATTACACTTCTGCAAACATACATACTAGCAGACATTTGTGTGCAAGTATTCAGCATTTTGTTACAATTCTTATTTGGATAAGTACTCATATGGCCATTACCATATTCACAAATCTCAAAATTTTCCCAAAGTCATCAAAGGCGTACAGCTGTATAGCATGTACAAGAAATAGGGGCATTTGACAAACTGGACACGATTACTAATTACCTCCTAACCTTAAGTTCACAACAACTTAGGACTTCCCAAATCATATCATGATCAAACAAATGAAGTATCCCAACTGAAAGAATGACATTTCTAAATTATATTCTTGAGAAACGCCCATCAAAATTTATCTCAACATTGACTATTTTGAAGTGAATACACCTGAAGATTATTTCATTAAAACCTGGGAAAAGCCTGGTATGAAATCTGTGTCTTAATTTAAAATAGTTCTCAATTAAATGGGCACCACTGGTACTTGTTGAGAGAGGGAGAGAGGGAAGACAAACCTTACATGTGTGTCTACTCAGAGCAGACAAAAAAAAGACAGCAATGTAGTCCAATCTCTCTACCAACTGGGCCTTTTGCTTATGCACTGCAAAACGTAAACATGTCACCTAGTGTCAGATGTCCACCAGTAATATTGTACCTCTGCTCACTAGGAACAGAGCTTGCCTGCTAATCCATTTCACATGCTTCACTACATAGTGTTAATACACTGAAGTTTCTTGTTATTTATGAGAGGCTGAGGTACATTTGAACCAACCTAAGTAAAAAATCCTTCCCATCTTATTGCAAGCACCTTAAAGCATACAGTGGTGTTTTTTTTTTTTTAACAGATTATCTGCAGACTTTTTTTTCCTTATAATTACGTTTTCTTTTTTAAGGTTTCATGAAAACTAGAAAATACAGACAGCATTACTTCCTCACATGCTATTACTGTAAATATACTAATTGCATCATATGAACAAAACAATCAAGAAATCTGTTCAGCAAGAAAACACAACAGCATTGTGTTTTCATTTTACTTTATATTTCATAGTCTATTTTGAAAAACCTCAAAACTTGACAAGTCAGTAGCAAAACAAAATTTCGGATACCTACTTTAATTATAGATGGCATTTTGGAGTTGAGGTTATCGTAAGTAAAATGCAGACGAGTCCTGAAGGAACATTTATACAGCAGAGGTTCCTGGTAAAATTCAATTTTACCACTAGCATTTCTCTTATCAAGACATACAGTGCAGTCCGAAAAGTTGATCATCTTCCTCAGTACCAGATGGGTAGCTTTTAAAAGAAATATATAGGTTAAAAAACTATATTGCATAAGAAAAATAAGTTATGCGTACATGTTCTTATCTAGAAGAAAACAATACAAAGTGGTTGTGTGGTCATTATTTAAATCATCAAAGTACTTGTTTATGTGGCCAATGGGAATAATTTAACAGAGAAGACTCAGCTGAATATCTCAAAAGTGAAGACAATTTAGTTACACTCCATTGAATTTTTCACCCCTTCACTCTACCTAACGTACGCTTGTAAGAGTACTGTTTCATGTGCAAGCGTTAAGACTAATAAATACTATTCTCATTCTCTCAGAAAGAAACTGTCATATTTTTCCCAAAAGTTTTCTTTTGAATCTTCCGAAGCAATAAAGAGCTATTATAACCATTTCAACATTAAACATGTTTTATAAGCTTGTTGTGTTAGTTTATAATAACTTTAGCCAGAACAAAGAAAAGCATCCAGTGGTCAGGAAACCATTAATAGTATTTTCAGTTCTACTGGAGAGCATCTGTATGGTCGTAAAAACCTCATAGTGTGTCCAAATTCCACCTCTACAAATGTCAGTAGGAACACCTACACTTACAGGTGAATGTTCATAATTCAAAGATTGAGACATTCAGATACTGAAGATGAGGATAAAACCCAAAAATGTGAAGTAAAATGAAGCATGTCTGGCAACTGGTATGCTTTGCTCACTATCGTGCAGCAGATTTTACTACCTCTCTAGCCAACCTGCTCAGAGAGTTTTAAAATCATCAAACCATTGCAATGGAACACTAAGATGCTGCTGCTCGTTCACAAGAATAAAAGCAGGTTGCCTAAGCACTCACTGCCAGAAGGAAGCACAATATGAAATGCAGTCACAGAGGGATAGCAAGTATGAGCAGAGAAGGCTACGGAACATGTTGTACAATTCTCTGTGATCGTAAAAGTGTGTGTTGAGGATTATCATCATTGGCCTTTTAAAATAAAGGACAAGGGGGAAACTGTATAGAAGTGAAAACAGGTAGAAAGTTATTTATAACATAAAAAGACATCATTAGACTTGCAAATGTCTATATTAATGTACAAATGCCTCCACTGTGGCACCTAACACCAAAAAAAAAAAAAAAATCTGCTCACCAGAGATGTCCATAAATGCTCGATCCCAAAATTCATCCACTGTGTAGCATTCTGCAGAAGTGATATTGACTGAGAGAACAATATCATCCTCCACATATTTTAATATGAGATTGTTGATCACAATGTTGACATTGTTTACAACACGCCTAATCAAACTCTGGACATAACCTATAAATTAAAACAAATTCAAGTTACAAGTAAGAAAGGATGTCAAATTGATTTATTACTAAAGGCATTATTTCCAACTTGTATTCATTTTAAAAATTAAAATTAAAACAAACCAAGTAACATTATCCTTTATTTATCCCAAAAACACAGGACTTAAAACTCTCTGACATTCAGGGCAGTTAAGTCAACCAGCACCCTGGAAATGCAATAAACTATAGGAAAACAAAATTGCAAATACTAGGAACACAACATAACGTAAGAGATTGATTTCTGGTAGCAACAATCAGCTTTTAACCTAATTGAGAAAACTGAAGACTCTGGATTATAATAGACAAAATTTTCACAATAGTGATTGGTTTTTTTTTTTACTTGAAAGATATTTAGAAATAGATTTTGACAAGTGAACACCAGTTGCCAGGTTACTTTTTAAGAATGCATATATTATGGCTATTTGTCCCCTCACCGAGTTTTTTTACAAGTTAACTAAACATTAATATGCCTAGTACTTTCTTTCATTCTAAAAGCTAATATATCCACATCATGCTCAGTAAGACCCCTGTGAGGTATAACAAAATCAATTTCTGTCAACAACTCAAATAGTAAGCACCTGCACTGAAGCCTGTTGGGAAGAAATCCATTTAAATTTTTTCAGACATAATGTGATTGGAAAAAATGAACTTGCCTGTGAATTCCCAGTATGCAGTAAACACTCATATTTTAACAATATGGTAAAGAAATTAAACACTACCCATATTCATGTCTTTTATGTATACTAAATGTAACTATGGAGCTACCTCATCTGTGCTGGAAAAAAGAACAAGCCTAAAATTTCTATGTTTTAAAATTTATAACATTCACATTCTATCTAAAAATATACTTAATGTGTGCTATAGAGGTCTAGTTTTCCTATATAGGTAACTACACAGAAAAAAAGACAGCTGATAGAGGTTTAAATTCACAGGCTTCAAGAGCAGTTTTCTGAAACTTGCACTAAACTTAGTTTGGAAAAAACTTAAGGTGAACATGAAAACATCATGACATCAGTAGGAGCAGACTCAGGTTGCTATTTCCATTCTCCTCTGCTTTTTCTAGCTATTCATTGTTTTCACACACAAATATTACTTTTCATCTTAGAGTATACGGAATGTTTCACCATTACATAAGTGATTTTCTTGAGCTCCTCAACTGCAAATTTACACAGCTGACATGTGACATTTTTCTTTTCTCAGCATTCAAAACCTCTGAACATCTTCTATTTAATGCAAGACATCCTTACAGCCACTATTAGCAGAATATCTGCATTCTGATCAGGTACATTTCTACCTTTACGAAGAATTTCAATATTTAAAATCTTAACTGTAAAGCACTTATAAAGATAGTTATAACTCAGCTTGCCTCATCTTATACTATTCTTGAGCACACATCACCCTTTGGGTAAAGCTAGTTCCAGCAGGGCAGAAAGAGCATTTTAACATCCCCTGCCACCTCTAATAGAATTGTAATTGTATTTTTAAAAATCCACATAATGTTTTAGACCATCATCTTGATTTCCTGTTTCTGTAGACATGTAGTGAAAGTCAAAACCTTGACAGCTTAGTACTGTCATATTTCCAACAATCTGCATTTACCTTTTCAGCTATCAAGCAAAAAAAAACTCATTAAAAGTACGTGGAATAACTTGTTTAAGAACTTTCTCACTGACTTCTTCAAATGGTAACATATTTTATGTTCTATGATTTCAGGAAACCAGATGTGTTATTTCAATAATTAAAGGCCATAAGAGAACCATATTCATCACTAGAGTGATGTAAACTGACCTACATATAAGTAGAAGCAGGCACAAAGCATTTTGTTGCTTAAGTTCAGCATAGAAATATTTTGCAAACTACATAACTAGCAACTATAAAATCATAGCCACTAATTGAATTATGATTTTAAAGCAAGCTACTAATTTAATCGAAGGAAGTGAGGCTGTTCCTCCACAGGTCCGAAGTTTTTCCAATATTTTGCTTTCAAGAGTGTTTCGAAGTCAATCTAATTTACATTTTCCTGCTGTGAATGACAAAAATATTACAAATCCAGCATCACAGCAGCAAAAAGAAAAAGCAAGTTCTACTGATAGTTTCCAGCAGTACTGAGGAAAAGAGTAACAATGCTTTCATCTGTGTGTTTTTTGCCTGAAGTCATAAAAAGAAGGAGCAGAATTATGTTTTCCAAACAAAATAGCGGCTGTGGATTTGATAAAAACTTTCACACTTCTGTGAAGACACCTCCAAACTACTGGTGTAATATATTAAAATACCATGCAGGTACTACCTTCCTAATTAAGCTTAGCTTCAAACACACTAGAATCAGATTCTCATGAGTGAGGATCATTCTTTTAGGAAAATGAATTTTAATTGTAATTCTCACTATTCAAAATGAAGTCATAAAAACATCAGCAAGTTCATGTATAATACAGTTATTAAAACAAAGTTTTCATTTTAAATACAAGTAGAAAAAAAACAAGTTACTTCTTATTCCTGTAAGTTTTAAACACAACACTATGGATCATCTTTTCCACTAAAATTCAGGTATCCTATAATGAACTGACTAAAAATGCTAGAAAATATGTAGTAATCTGATAAATTCTCTCCTGAAGAGCAATACAAAACCCACATGTATGCTTTTTGCAAATTCTCCAGAACCCAGCAGGACATACTGTGAAGTAAGAGCTATGAATGCAGTTTCAGATCCAACTCTCCAAAACACTGTAGTACTATAGTCCAAAAAGTGGTCTATTGGTTCCACAGAGTTGATACAATCAGACTAGTCACATCTAAACAGCCTAAGTTTAGCAGGGCTCTATTGTTACCAAAGTTACATTTTTAGCTCATCTCTGCTTAGCTCCATCTCCGGTAACACAGCAGAGCTAAAGGACAAATAAAGCTTTCAAATTACAACAGTAGCACAATATCTATAACCTCTAAAGACTAAAACAAACTAAAGGAGATGACTCAATACCTTAGTAAAATCCAGGATGTGCAAACTAAAGCTTAGAAAATCCATATCCTATACCACAGAGAATAAAATCTTGCTGTATGGAGACCTCTACTACTTGCGGAGGCCGTTTACCACGTAGGAACTCTATAATGTTATAAAAGTGTCACTTAGATATCGAAAACCAAAATCAACTGTAGAGAACTTTGTTGTATGGAAAGTAAGTTACAGTCCGCCCAATAACGTAAGACTTCACTAATGCTCTCTGAAGCATTAGACTTCACTACCAACACACTCAGTGCAGCTGAAGAAGGGACATGGTGACAATGAAGGCAGCCATGGCGCCCTGCCGATTCACAGAAGCACAAAGCACAGCTACAGGCTATTAAACAGTGACATAAGAAGGCACCAGATCTGACAATTAGCTACGATGCTGCAAACACAAAATAAAAGTAATTCATACATGCACATCAGTCATCACTGATACTCAATACGTTCATACAAGGCAACATGCAAATCAATTTTCAATGCACATGTTGCATCTGGATCCGTGGAAACACATCTTTTAATGTTTTAACTTCATTAGATGTCAACATTACAATAAGCAGACTTCCAGCCTGTCACTGACTACATATTTCAGAGGGGTCTGCAGAAACAAACAAATTTAACAAATCAAAATCCTGCAGCTGTCACTGAAGGCAACATAATTAACAAACTCTTTGGCAAGCCTTCAACTCCTTAGGTTCAGAGGTGAGACTCACAGAACTCAACAGGACAGAACTGCCAGCGCTGAAGCGCTGTCCATGGTAGCAACAGGTGCTTGCCCAGTCCTAAAATTCTGGGTCACTGGAGCTCATTTGCTCTCAGAGGTTCAAGAGACCATCCAGATCAACTCCTCACGTATCCGTTCCAAAATGAGATGATACTCTGAAGTACATAATATTCCACACACTAAATTTCAATGTTCTCTTTTGATTCCAGGTTAAATATAAACTTTCTGTTAAAAAAAGGCAGCAAAAAAAGCACAACAAAAAATTGTCACTTCTTTACCTCATCTAAACTTATTTGCCCCAAGAAGGTAAATTGCAGTTCATTCCAGTACTCTTGAATTTCATTTTTCTACACAAAACAACACCTCATACTTCAAATTTCTGTGCAAACTCAGAAGCAATAGTAATCAGATATATAGTTCCTTATGGATTTTCATATCATATAAATATCTCCAAGCTCAATCAAGCCAAATTCCATGCGGGGGTGGGGGGGGAAAGGGGGAAGGGGGAAGTGGTGAACATTACTACCAGTATGTACAGGACTTGATAAGAAACATTTCTCAGAATTACTACTGTCATAAAGAGAAAACCTTGCCTTTAAAACTATCATAAGAATATGAAAAAACCAGAAGTCTGAAAACATAAAAGAACTTAATGTGAATCACTGAGCAGTTCATGAGCAGTAGAAAACAGTGATCTGAAACAGAAGAATAAAAGCAGCAGAGGATAAGGTCTAACAAACCACTCCTGCAGTACGTATCTCATTCCAATCTTTCTTGCAGTAGAAATGAGTTCTGTAAATTCAAGAATTCAACAGAATGGAAGGAAAAGATATAAGGTTTAACTACATTTTATCACAATGTTGTTCTATTTTATCATGTTCACTTTTTTATATGATTTGTAGGTGGACCGAGAGATAGTAGTCTAACTTAAATGTGGCCATCTGAACAAAATTTAGCTATTTTCAATCACTCAGATACAATCCATGTTCTGAGATTACGCATTACCTGGAGGTAAATCAGGGTCAGGAGAAGCAGACTGCTGAACTCGTCGTGGTTTTACTGCAGATTTCATGCTTTCTGTGGTACTGCGGTTTGTTGAACTGGAACCACAACTTTCATGGTCTTCCTGCTAGAGAAAAAGAAAGCAAATAAATTAACCAAACAAAAAGAAAATAAATGTGGGGAGAAAGACTTGGTAAAGATCCAGTAAATTAAACTTCTGTTACTGTTTTTCCATCAATTCAATCCCATATATGCATCTAAGTACAGATACTATTACAAAACTAGTCAGACAACATGAAAAAGTACTTAAAAGTTAATTAAAAGTATTAATTGCATCTTTACACTTCAACTGAACAGATTTCACTTAGCTGCACTTCTGTTGAAACATTCCTTCAAACAGAGACAGAGCCCCACAGACTACCAAACTATGAGAAACTACTCAATTTTGTGAGCTTATGTGCTTACTCATGAAAATATCTCAGATGGTTCCAAGATGTCAGGGTCATGTCCTTCCTAATACAGCTAATTATTTGTGAAGCTGATTCACAAAGCAAAACATTTTACAGACTTCTAAGATAGTAAAACATGCTCCAGAAACAATAAATGAACTGAGGGCACCTGTTCGTCTTGAGCTTCTATATAGCTTATTCACCTCAAGAATCCAGAAGCAGGAAAGATAGCTCATAGTGGAGAATATGATTTAAGTCTCACAAGATGAAGTTCACAGACACGGGAAAAACTTAACTAGCTGAATTTAGGGTTTTAAATACCCCAGTAGTGTTCCCATTACATTCCAGAATGACAGTTTAACTATAAGACACAAGTGAAAAAAAGCCAAGAAAAGTAATGCAAATATTCTTGTATGTGCATTAGAAGAGCAGGTTAGAGAGAAAACAAATTCTTACAACTTTTGACCCAAGCCAAATTATCTCTTTGATAGATGCAGGCTTCTGCAGAAAAAGAGCTAAATGCTCTCCAAGTCATGGCATTATTAGGATCACACATGTTCTCAAAAAGAAGGGTTTGGAGAACAAATGTCAACTACTGCAGTATAAAGCTATAATATTACCAAGTCCTCTAATCACCAAACAGCAAGCAGCTTCAACTGTGCTTGGGTTTTGTACAGAATAGCTCATGTGTTTCCTTGCATGCTGCCAAATTTTAATAATCCCAGAGAAACTAAAGTGGAATCTTGACATTACATGCTTCTTAATGTTTTTTGCATGAAAAATAATGTTTTTTAAATGTTACATGTAATGATACATTTTAAATAGAAGTCCGCAAAGATAATTGAAGAGACAGTTTATTCCCTTCCACTTCCACTGTGTTTAGAAAAACAGAACAGAGAGGGAAACTCTCTGATAAAGTGGAAATACCATTTTACTACCAAAAAAAAAAAAAAAAAGAGATGATGAAGAAATTGTAGCAGACGGATCTATTCACACATTAGAAGGGTAGAAGATAACTTCTAAAAGCATGAGTTACTATAAAGGACTTAATATTTTCCAGTCATTAACACAGTGTTGAAACAAGCCAAGTTTGGATTGTTGGCGATTTTTTTTTAAATGGTAATGTGGCCATTTCAGTCATACAGGATTTTCCCATTCTAATGCACAGAGGGGGGAGAAACAATTTAGCATTTAGCAGTTTTGCATCATCTCTGGAGCACGTTTGTTTGCTTTGTTATCTCCAACAATGTTCTCATGCTTTTCATTGAGGAATTAGTCTCCTACAGACTCTCTCAGAACTTCTAACTCTGGTGCAATTTCACTAGAAAGGTACCACGATCTTCAGTGGCACACCTGAGCAATGATGACAGCTTGAAGCTCCTGTTTTATCTTTAAGCCTGGGGTGATGGAAACCTCTTCATCAACATGCGTATTTTGTAAGCAGAAAAAGCTCACCTCTCCTTCCTGTCTCCAGTTTACCATGAAAAATTAGATCACAGACTTCTAAACTAAAATTTTTTAAATTACTTTTAACTATATCCTTTTTCTTAGAACCTATTTCATATGTAGTATGAAGAAAATTTTTCAGATGAGTCACCATACTGCTATTTAAGTTTTGAACTTGAGAAAAAACCCAAGATGTCAGATTGACCAAACATCTCAATTACCACATTTCCTTCTTTCCTGAGATCACTTATGGATTGTGCAGAATGCTGTGGTTCGACTAGTTAACGTTTTGATCTAAGAGAATCACATTACAGTTGCCTTTTCATATTTATGTTGGCTACAAGGAAAAGAAAGGGGGGCCAGAGGGATGGGGAAGGCATTCTATTTTTGAAGTGTTAACTGTATCAAGTCCAACTACATTCAAGTCTAACTTGTCTTATCTGCCTACCGACACAACCAAGCTCAAAGAATTTTCTCCTGCATCTTCATTCAAAAATCTATGCAAAGTTTTCTTCATTTATAGCATTACCATTAAAGATTAAAATGTTAAAGAGTGGTTTAGGCTTTCAGGACTTTCAGAAGAGAGTTAGGAATACACACTAGCACAGTGGGGCTGGGGGGGGTGTGGTGGGTCTCTTTGTTTCACAGAAAAGGGGCAGAGAATCCTTGGGTTGTGTTAATTTTGAAAGAAAGTCTCAAACTTGAATGTATAAATAAATTACAAAAAGCTTTCTATATTTCCCTGAGCTACGAGTCTCTTGTGATGAAAAATGGCTGCAACCATTTAGAGCAATTTGGACCCAAAAGTAATCAAAATAAAAATGTACACTTTCCAAGGTGGTGCCAAAATGCAATACAAAACTTTATCTCAGAAACAATCTCTATGTAAAGGAGCATACTGACATTCAAGAAGAATTCAGCCTGTCCAAACATTTACAAAATTGTTTTTTATTCTGGGATAAAATCCATTCATTTTCTTACATTACACAACTACCAAAAAAGGTTTCAGAGCAGCACAAGCACACTTTTTCACAACAGCTACTGATAGTTTATAAAGCAAATACTGTATTCCTTAATTACTGGAAGATGACAAGAGTGGCCATGACCTTATAGGAACTATATTCCTATGTAGATGTATAGCCAAAGGTTTTCTGTATCTGCACGCTTCTGCTCAATGTTAACTTTAAGAGCACACCATTAATTTCTCGAACATGTGGCTGTCTCATAAGCCCAGAAGTAAAACATGTTCATTAAAGAGATGGGGAAAAAAGTTCCAAGCAAACTGCCAAAACTAGCATAATTATGAAACTATTTAACACTGGAACCAACTAGAGTCACACACTGTGTCTAGATCAGTGATGTCATCAGAAACACCCGGCCAAAAGGCACTAAAACTTCTGCACTCCCATAAATCCACCTCACACCAGATGACAAACATTTTAAAGTTAAAGTCAAAATCATGCTGGGGGTGGGAAAGGAGTTACCTTCTCAAAGTGCTAACAGCTACAGTTATAGTATGAGATTTGATAAACGCTCATTTATTTTAGTATTTTACAAAAGTGATTGCAAACAACAGCAGAAAGCTAAAAATACTCATGATGTATCTAGAGAGAAGATTTTTAAAGAAACTAACACTCGTTTACAAAAGTATCTTTTCCCACTAGCTTGTGCCATAACTAAAGCCCAGGAAGCTTTGTGATAAATTTTTATTTTAATATGAGGACCTACTTATGGGTGTTGTTACACAAATAGATCTTGATTCAGGACAGTTTGTACAACCAGGCTCTTTTTTCCCTTTTGGTAAGTGTATCAGGACAGGCACTCAGCTAAAATGTTTTTGTAAGCACCATGGTTACTTCTAAAACTATGCAAGTCTTAGGTGACATGCTAAAGACACCTAGGCTAGCAAATTTACATGTGAACTCCTCAGTCAATTTTTTTTACTGTAATATAGAACAGTTATTGCAAGGTTTAAAGCCAGTTACAATTATCAGCACCTGAACACATAATAGATGAGGTTTATTATGGATCTTTCCTAACAAGTGGAGTTTATCTTCATTCATTATTTTGTTTTTCAAATTTAAGATATATGGTTATTTCTGTCTTAAGAAAGACATTTTCTCATCTTAAAATACATAAATCCTATTTAACATACAAGACCTCCAAAACACCTCATAAGCATGCTTTAAGGGGAGAATAATAGTCACTCTTGGGGCTTACTTTGCTATTTATGCACATATTGTCCCTCTGCTTTCATCAAATCAAAGTTAAAGAAAGCTGAGTTGTTAAGAAGAAAAAACACACAGGAAAACATGCAAAACCAATTACAATTATGATTTGCAATTTTAAAACCTGAATCGATCCTAAGTACCTACTGCAGCAACTTGCAGAGAGTTCTCCATTGCTGTTTTCTCTTTTCCTTTACAAAATCTTTGCTTTTTGTGATCCTTCGTCATTTCTAAAGCAATGAGTTTAGTGCCCTTCACAAATCAGTAAGAGAAACCTATTCCTATTTCTGTAAAGCATATCCTAAATTGCAAGATGCAAAACCTGCACGAGAGGAACTCATTTCCCATTAGCGAACTGTGCTCATAAGGCTGAGCGGTTACCTGTCTGGGGCAAGAAAAAAAGTAATATTCTGAAAATGTTCATTTGAACAAGACCTTTGACACAGTGTCCTGTGCAGACCTTATTCCCAAACTGTTAGGATACCAGCTGAATAGCGGGAGGTAGAGTTGGGCGAAAAAGTGACTGGACTACTGGGCTCAAAGGCTTGCGACCAAAGGTATGAAGTCCAACAAGTAGCTGGTTACGTGTGGCATCCTTCAGGGACCACTACCAAGAAGTGGGCTGTCAGGAACTGCAAAGCCCAGACAAATGCTAAGTCCTGCACCTGGGATGGAGGTACGCTGTCTAACTGTAAAGATTAAGAGTCAAGTTGCTAGAAAGCAGATTTGCGGAAAGAATCCAAGTGTCCCAGCAAACAGCAAGTTGAACACAGAGTCAGCCACATGCCCCTCCTGCAGAGGCGGCCAGCTCTGCACCGGCCTGTGGGAGCGAGCAGGAAGCCAGGGGCATGATCCTTACCCTCTCTCTGGCCCCTGTGAGACAGCGTGTGGAATACTGCATCCAGTCTAGGGCTCTCCAGTATAAGGAGGACATGGACTTACCACAACTGAGTCCAATAGAAGGCCACCATAGTGTTTAGGGGGCTGGAACACACGTTCTCCCCCCAGAAGAGATTAAAACAACCAGGGTTGTTCAGCCTGGAGAAGGGAGATCCTACTGCTGTCTACAGTTACCTGCTGGGTACACAGAACAGGGAGCCAAGGCCAGGCCGTCCACTATCACTCATCCTCTCATAGTACATCTTGGACAAATCTGAAACAGGCAATTCTGAGCAAGGAAATGCTTTTTCACCATTAGGTGATAAATAAATATTGGAGCAGGCTGCCCAAAGATTTGGTAGAGTCTCAATCCTTGGAGCTATTCAACACTTACTCCAGGGCTGGCCAAGCCCTGGAGTAACCTGCTCTAACTGGACTTGCTTTGGACATGAAGCTGCACTAGATAATCTCCAGAGATATCTCATATTGCTGCAGGATTCCTCTCCATGCAAAAATGAAATAATGCAACTTTTTAAAGTTACCTTTAAAATATACAAGTTCCACTAAAACAGTAAGGACTATCTTGCCTTCAAACAGATACCCGATTCTGTTCCACTTCTATAAAATTGTCAATATGCATTACATACATATATAAATAGACAAATTCATACATATTAAGCTTCTATACAACCTAGCAAAGACATTTCTGCTGGCTAGCACAGGTCAAGCATTACTTAGAAACAAGTCATCAACTTTAATGAAGTCTCAATAATTTCATTGCACAATTAGCCTTCAAAGAAAACTTTACTAAGAGGTAACAACAAATAAACAAATACAGAAGCAGAAAATTTATTTCATTATTTTTCTAATGAACAGCAAACTGGAAACATAACACTGAAACAAAGGAAAAACAGTGACCTAAACATGGCATCTGTAAATCTTTTGGAAGGTGTCAGTTAGTCTAATGTGCGCTAACATTAAAGTTATATACATAGTAGGTATATTTTAAAATTATGGTAGCATGAAATACTGACAATAAGATTTAGCCAAATAAGACTGGGTTACTATTTTATAGAATAATTAAGGAGTTCTGCATTATCTATGGAAATTATATATAGCTTCTATATATAGACTTGTTTTACCTTCAAAAGTCTAGTCAGGATTCCATTTTCTTTCATAGTTACAAAACTCAATTTTATTTAAGTCTTTTTAAACTAGCAACTCTTATACCTCAGAGTGGGTACTCAGAGTAAGCTCTGTCTTCCAGGCAAATGAGAACTAAATGGAAGGTCTATGCTATTCTACGTAATTTTTTTTAAAGTACTATTTAATGTAGAGAAAAAAAAAAAAAAAAAAATCGACTCTTTAAATTATGTGCCAGACTACAAAGGAGAAATACCAAGGAATTTGAAGTAGAGGTGAAGGAGCAAAGCACCTTGCTGAGTGAGGGGAACAACAAGGGAAATCTACTTAAGAATAATGAGCAAGCAGAACAATCAAGAAATAATTGAACAAGGTGTTAGCCTGCATTTGCATCTTGTTGCATCTGATCTAGGCCGATTCCAAGAAACAGAGAGTAGCAGTGACCAGCAAGGCACACTAAAATACCTGTACTAGATCAGCAGGTTATGTCACCTCTTGTCTGTTATCATAAGCCATGTTTTGTTAATTCTGTATTAGCATAGCACAATGTGCTCTGAAATAGAGGTATGAGTTAAGAATCCATGTGAATGCTGCAGACAGCCTAAAGTGCTGCCACACAGCCCCAAATGAAAGCCAAGATGCTTGTAGGAAGTCCACTGCACTGACACTGCAGCACATGTGCTGACTATTGATTTCTGAGCAATACTATCTCTTTGTGATGCTGCCTCTGTTTTGATTAGCTGATTATCCAATTGTATTAGTGTATTTGTTTACAAGAAAGGGAGCTGTCAGAATCTGAAAGCTTATGGTGATATAGCCATAGGGCCAAAGATAAATAAAACAGGTTATTCTCACTAAGTGTTCATCAGAAATATGCCCAAATTTCTCAACACTCAAGACACAGCAACAAATAAGCCGACTTAAGTATTTGTGAGGGAAGCAAGTTCAACAAGTATCTTCTTTCTATTTCAAAAAGAAAGTTACATTATAAACAGTTAACTGATCATCTAGTAAAGTTTCTGATACATTTATTGCGTTTTTAAAAAAATTATAAGGCCACCTACCATGACGTAAGTGCTTTTTAACAGAAATAAACCTCTCAAAATGGCTTTTCTGCAATTTCTTTTAGGATAAGCTTTTTGAAGATTCCACTGTTCCTCATGTTACAGGACGTTTGCTCAGTGCTTTGGCTGGAGGGGATACGGGTGGGGGCATCTTCATTCTCTAACATTATTCTGTGACTGACAACATTTTTATTTTCTTCTCCAACTTGCATTTTGAAAGAATCAATTCCAATAAAAACAAAAGTGTTAAAAGAACTGGACCTATTGAAAAAATTCTCTTGAAAAATTAGGTCTGAACAAACCAGAATATATATTTCACATTGAAACAGTTTATCTCCACACATGGAAACTCCAAAACAGTTTGACTGTTCTGCTGTCATCCATCAGAATGCACAACTCAAGAGCTGTTACAGGATCACCTCAGCCAGACAGGTCCAACCACTTAACAACAGCACCACAACAAACATTTCTTTCTTACACCACTGCATTTCTCCCATGTACAGTAAGGGTATTTAAGACAGCTTGCAATTTTTGGTGTGCCATTTTGGAAGGCACTGCATCAAACACTGAGCATACTCTCATCCCTGTTACAGGTCTCTTGTAATATTATTTAAGAATATCTGAGCACTATTTCTCTAACATTTATCAAGTATATTGTCCTGAACACCACAAATAGATCGAAACACCATTGTGAGCATGGCTCGATCACATCACTGATTCATTAAACATCACCTGGGAAAAATTAGCAAAAAATTAGCATGGCCATTCAGGTCACTCTTCTTATTGTAATCAGTTCCACCTGCTAGAGGGCTAGGACTAGTCCCCAAACCTACTTCAACCGGCACCAGAGTCTCCACCAAGACACCTCTTTCCTTTGTAGTGGCAGGTTAAGGGTAGTTGTTTCGCCCCCCACACTGTCCTAGTGGGTTGTAGTTGCAGCTGCATTTCACACTTTCTTTAGGGGGTGCTTTCCTCTAACACATTCCCTACTGCACTTTATTAGAAAGCCAGACTCCATGTGCAAGAATTCTCTCCACCAAGCACCTGCCAAGGATGTAGTAATTTTTATTACAACATAACCTTGCCACTCACTTCCTTCAGAGGAAGGTAGAATACTATCCAGGCCAAATTTTCTCTTAATCCCAAACACTACTGAGCAGCATACCTACAGCAGGGGGCCAGCAAATTGAGTAATCCCCAGGTCTCAAATTTCTAACATCATGACAAACCTCTGATACATGAGAGAGAAAGGCCTGAGGCACAAAGCTCTGCCTGGAGAATGCCCTATTCAAGCAAGCTCTTTTCACTGCTGAGCATCATTTGGGCAGTTTTTTTGCTTTTGGCAGCTGCTAAGGGTGGAAAGAGAGGAAAGGAGGTAATGAAATGGCAATGGATTATACATGCCAGTGTCAGAAAGCAGAGTATATGCACAAGCATCTCCCCAGCTGCCACTAATTTTCACAAATTTATAGGTTATTATCCTTAAAGTGACTAATTCTCCATCAAAATCATTTAAAACTAGTCAATAGGTTCAACATTTAATGGAGCAGTGCTAAAAAAGACAAAGAGAAGACTGAATAACAGACAAAATCATGCACATCTGGTTCCCTTAAGTTTCCAAGCTCAAAACTCAACACAACTGAAAAGCATTGAGGTCACAGATTTTAGCCTAGCAGTCCTTTCTTCCTCAGTTATTGTTTGTGGTGGGTCCAAGCCAAATTTGAGTTTGTGGCCGTTCTCCACAGAACACGCACCAGGGAATTCTCCCCAAGCATGGAATGGTACTTTTCAGGACATGTTTGCCAGTACAGGGAGGTTCAAGAAGGAAAGATTTCTCAGCCATGGGCACAGCCATATGGAAACTCTAGACAGTTTTCACTGAAGTCTACAAATTCAATTTATTTCCTTAGCAAAAAAGTTAAGAAAGATCTCAGTATACAATACAATCTACATCAGGAGACTGATATCAACATGACACTAGCAAAAAATACTTCCCCTTTTTGATAAGTTGTTTTGCCAATGACCAGGCCCAACAAAAATGATACTACCAGGAAGGAGATGAACCAATACAGAGACTGTATTGTATACAAGAAGGACATTCCATGAATGATCACTGGAGGTACAATCAGCTGGTACATAATTGACGCCACCCCCAACGATCCCACAAATGACACAGCTCGGCCCACAACAGGTGGTACAGAGACCCGAGGTTGCCCACAGTTGGCATGGGAAACAGCCAGACCAGCAAGCTGAACACATAAGAAAAAGGTGCCCACATAGTGACTCTCACCCGATCAGCCCATGTCCACAAAGGTCTTAAGGAGACTGGGGCCCAGCTCCAGGTAGAGTCAGGAGGTCTGCCCTGAGCCAGGAAGCTCTGTGGAGTGCACTCCACAGACAGACACTCCTGACTCCCTGCAAGTGGTCCCAGCTTTTATCCCCAAGCGGGGCCACCTGACCTTTGTCAACTCAATGTGGGACCCCTGGGACTCATTTCCCTTATGGCTCTCCCTGCGGGCCCGGCCGCACCCTGGGGGGAAGCTATAAGGCAAACTCACCACCTCTGTATGAAGGGCTGTGGGAATCACCCATATGTCAACCTTAATTCGGGGGGCTCGGGGTTCAGACCCCAGCATTTCAGAAGTACAATCTTCACAAAAATAATACTAATGGTTTTTTAGTCCTCTTAAGACAAAAGTATTTCCTACCTTATTTCCAATAGTTATTCTAAAGCAGTATACTTTTTGTACATTCTGTACACATACATGTCATGCTATGTAACTGCATTATTAATGCTATTCAAATAACTTTAAGAAGCTGAAATCTATTGGGCGACTATAATTGCATGCCAAAATTTAGAGACCTCTGTATGCCTGGATGAAACATCCTTCACCCTAATTTAGTTTTCTAACTTATCAGCTGATCAAATTCTAAGCACAGAAACCAAGTTAGTGGAGGTTTCCACTTATGTCTAGCTAGTCAGTTGTCTTAAGAAAATTCCATAAATACAAGCATTTTGATAAAGTTATCTTGTATTTAAACTTTCTATTACACCTTAATAGCCCTACTCTATTTGCAATAACTCACTTCAAATTTTGTATTTAATTTTTGTTCTGTTTAAGGTAACATCAAACACCACTGTGGGGACAAACAGACTTTCATCAAATGTAATTTATCAATTACATCTTATCTAAATAACATTAGGTTAACAAAACTAATGGACTCAACTACAAAGCTAGCAAAAACTTCCTGGTTAATCAATGTAAAAAAGTACACATAGGTGCAATTAATTCAAAACACATGCATTAAGGAGGTTTTTACTTATAATCCGTCATTTCTTTTGCAATTGTCAGTCTGTGATGTGTACACCATTTCAAGGAATTTATTACTATTTATAATGCACTGCTTTTTAAATAAGAAACCTTTTGAAACTTTACCTTAAAACCTAAATAAACAATCATTTGCCTTCTGCAATAGTCAGCAATCTATGAGACAAAACCACCAGAATGCTATACATTAAGAGAAGTGTAGCTGTCAGCATCACACTTTCAAAGTTTTACAGCAGACCTCTGTAATTACAGCATTACACACAGTGGTTAATTTAAAATGCAGTTTGCCTCCTCTCAGGCATTAGGGACTTTTTGCCAAGTTCCAACACTTATTACCCTTTCTAGTTACCACCATGTGCATACCACTTACTTCCTTATGCAAATTCTGACATTCAAGATTCTTCAAATCAATGTACACTACCTGGTACAATCTAATCAGAAGATTTTTTTTTTTTTTTCCCTTTTTCATATAAAGTAGAGAGCAAATCCCCTTCTCCCAAATCTCTGCCAATCATTTTGCATTTAAAATATTTTTTTTCATTTATCCCTGGTCTAATTTGCAATGAAAGAACAAATATAAGTTTAATATGAGCGAGGAACATCAGTGTCAGCAAAAACGTGAAGTTGAGTGTCCAAGGGAACAAAACAAATATTCTGAAAGGACCGGTGGGAACAGGACTGTTACTGTATGGTGCTCAACTGTGCACTCCAGCCACATGCAAAAGTATGAGATTAATAATTGGAAAACAGGATGGAGAAATAAGATTCAAAAGAACTTGGGGGAAACAAAAAAATACGTATATGGGGAACTTAAAACCCTGGAAACATCCTCTAATCTCACAAAATGCCAAGCAGGAAAGCTCAGGGAGCATTTTGTTTTAAAGAAGAAAACAATTTCTCTTGTTTCAAATCAAAACACGTAACATGATCTGTAACAAGACAACTGAACACCACAGGCCAAGGCATATATTTAAAGCTAAACTCACAAATATATCTCTTAAATCAATAATTCATCAGGGGGTTATCTACTCATTTGCATTAAGAAATGTGGTTTATTAATTTAAGTTTGACATTAACACATCATTAAGTCATCAACTCATTCAGGTTTCATAACATTTATCATTTTACAAGGTATACACTTGTTGAGATGGTGGATAGTTTTAGCTTCAATACCAAAGTGTATTACCCACAATAGTATGAATTCATTTAAGTGCAACTCCATTCAGATCAAATTAAAAGTTTTCCTTGACTGATGCTTTATCTGTAGTCCTGAAAAGCAGTTACAACAGATAATTCTGCTATTCCGGAAACAAATGTCTCCCTTTATGAAAAAAAAAAAAAAAAGAAAAAAAAAAGAAAAACCAACCCACAAATCAATCATCTTGATGGGAAGTTTAGGTAATACCATAATTTACCATAATTTAAGGGCTAAGGCAACTCAGGATTGCTCACCCATGGCAATCCCCCAGAAAGCAGGTTCAAGCTTTAGCACCCTCCTGTGGCACAGACCAGTGGATAGTTGACCCATTCCTGAATCCATCACACACTCATTCTTTCCAAGCAAGTCTCCTCACTACTCTTTCACCTCCTTCCTCCTCAAACAGCCTATAGAGCAAATATTTACCCCCACATCTCACAGTGTAGGTTGAGCTAAATCATAATTGTGTCTACAAAGTCAGACACAAACTATCACTTCTGATTGAGTCCATAAACCATTAAAGTAAATAAAATACACTTTTTAAATTAAGTTTTTTTCAAAATAAAGTACCAATACATACACATTGCTAAATTTAAAGCTCTAGAACATGTCAGTTTGTGCAACGTTTTCTTTCTGTAATTTTGAGTAAGTGTGGTCAACTGATTGTGAGAGCTGTTCCTTCTTAAGATGTACTGTTGGGGTAGGAACACAAGTTTGTGATTCACTGCACAAAGTAATTGTTTTATATTTGACAAGAAGGAAGAAATGCATCTAGCTTTCATGTAGCTAATGGACTAGCACATCATTATTTCCAAATTTCCTGGTCAAGACACCAGGATACAAAGAACCACATAGCTCCACTTGATACTGAACAAGTATTGAAGTGTTGAGTGTTTAAATTATCCTTTTATTTGTACATCAGCACCAATATCAGCTTCCAGGCTGTAATACAAGGTTCAAATAGGCAATACACTACCCATCAAGAAAGCTACCAAAGGATAGGACTTCGGCAGTGCCTCATATTGAAATGAGTCTCTTAACATGTCACACAGTTTTATCTAAAAATCCATCTTTTTTAGCATACTGAACTGTGTGTCTTACACCGTGACTTTCTATATGCTTTCAGAAACATGAGCTGGCAGTTACAACTTCATCCTAAACCTGCTCCCTTTGTGGAAGCACATCGGCACACTTACATGTAGGTAAGCATTTGTGCCAAATAGGTAACAGCATTTTTCTATCCACCCACAGTTTGCTTTTAAGTTCACTAATACTCTACAAAGATTAGGATGAATAAATATAGTTTAAAAAAAAATAAAATTAATTTAAAATAGAATTAAAGAGTTGCAGTTTTAATACAATGGTTAAAAATAAAGAGATGCAATACTGGAAATAGATAACTTGTGGGTTTTAGTAGTTCTTCAAAAAATAAAGTGTCATAGAATCATTAAAGTTTGAGATCCTCTAAGATCATAAAGTCCATCCATCACCCAACACTACCATGGCCATTACACCATGTCCCCAGGTGCCACATGTAGATGTTTTTTGCACATGTCCAGGGATGGTGACTCCACCACCTCCCTGGGCAGCCTGGGCCAAAGTCTCACAACTCTTTCAGTAAAGAAATTCTTCCTAAAGTAGTAACAATCAAGAAGAACAAAGAGCACCTATATAACAAAGCCAAGAAGCAGAACATAAAGTTATGAATCGTATATATACTCACATGATTGCCCCAAAACCGCTAGATGACAAAAATACCACTAAACACAATACTTCTAAACTCCTTATGAATCTTTATATTTTGTGAATACTTCTAGATATACAGATGTTGCTTACTAGTCATTTTCAACTGAAAATTAAGATGCCACACGTAAGACCTCAAAAACAAGGATGATTCCACCTCTGCTCTTATTCTGTGCCTGGCTTATAGTCCCAGTACGTGCATTCTTTCCCATCACAATCTCTGCTTCTATGTGGAAACGTACTATGTTACAATCTTTAGTTACTTCCCAAGAAAGATTACTTCATTAAGATATTTTGGCAATGTTTATCACTGTAGTATATAAAAATAGAGCAATATTCACATAGTATGTGTGGATATACCTATGGCTAAACTGATATTTACACTCCCGGTATTTACACAGGAGTTTGTGTATGTATAAATATTTATACATACACATTTATATTTATAAAATTTTGCTTAAAGTGTCAGGTATCTAATACCATTCTCTGTTAAGACATTATTTTGCAACTACTTCCACGAACAAAAGGGCCCACACATATCTGCATGGACAAAACTAATACGACAGTTTTCCTCCTAGATTCAGTCTGCAATTTTTAAAAATTTCAGTCTGCAATAAATTATTTATTTTAATTTAAGAGAAAAAAAGCAAACAGTCTGAATACGGCACAATATTTTCCACAAGCAATCTATGTTCCTCTACTCAGCTTCGGAAAACAGTGTATGAAAATGTTTTCTTGAAGTATCAAGTAAGTGATATTTATGAGGTATCCACAATGTGATATTTTACTAGAAAAATATCCTTGCATTTAATCAAAAAATTTGCATGTGGTATACGTTTTAGGTCAGGGAGAATATTTTTGTTTGTTACTTTTGTAACAAGCATCCAAAACTATCATTAACTACCCCTGTAAATTAAAGATCTTTGCCTGGTTTGTTGTTTCCTCCCACCCAGGTTTACACTTCAATGTGCAACATTTCCCTGTCTGATCATGTTTTTAAAATATACAGAGATTATAGATTTTTTTAGTCTATAAAACAACAGTGCTAAGATATAAACTGAAAATGTTATGAATCACAAAGTTTCACAGTACTTCACCTTCCTTCTCTTTCCTTATCAATTCTGATTTACAGCTGCAGAAAGTAGCTTTGGGTACTAATCCCAAAGGGTAAATGACCAAAGACAATATGAACATTATGCAGGACACCTGTACGTTGTTTTTTTGAACCAGATTACATTGTCATAAAAATATTTTAACCAACTCTAACCTCAATTTCGAAGGTCCTCAAAAGCACCACAAACTCAGGGCCTCCAAATAGAATTTTTGCTGACTGCTGCATCAGCAGCCTGAAGGACAGAAAACTACATGGATGGACAAGGACACGCTGAAAAGTGGAAGGGCCTTTCAGACAAAGGAAGAAAGAAAAACAAACAAAAAAAAACCAAAACACACACAAACAACACAAGAGCTGCTTATCCAGTCTAAAAATTGGGCATGTTCCACACAGTGCTGAGGAAACAAATACACAGAAACACATGGGGAACATCAAACCCCAGAGGGCTCAAGAAGCCCCAGTATACTTGGCACTTCTTTTCTGGTCCCTAACCCCATCATTCTCTCACTCACTGCTCCTATGCAAATGCTACACTTGGGTTAATAGTCTCCATTATGTTTAAATCCATCCATCCACACATATTCACGCAACCAAAAAATGACATAGCTTATTTGCCAAGTAACTCAGGGAAAGTATACACCAGCCACAGACCAGATCAGCCGAGTTCTTTTGTATGTTTACTACTGTTAAGCTGTCAAATTACCATGCCCTAGCCTCTGTAACAAGTTCTGAACAACAAATCATCCTCCTCTTCCTAATGTCAGGAGGGAAAAGGAAGAGAGTACTCTTTACTTCTGCCTTCCATCCTAGAGATTCACGTTGTTCCCCTCCTGCAAGCGCCATTAGCCTAGAGCATGCATCTGGGAGAGCACCAGCCCTGTGGAGGCCCATACATCTGAGAGAACCAAATCAGCAAGTTGAAGTTTTCTCTAGCACTTTGAAGTACAAGAGGTAATTATTTCCTAGGACTTCTAGCACTGCTAACATCCTCATCAAGTTTTTCTTAATAATCCTACCCAAGAAAAACTGAGGCATCAAACTGATTTTGAGGGTGCCATGTTAGTCCCAGGAAGAAGCCTCATTTATGGTAGCCCTAAAGATCAGGAAAAATTGGTTTGATTTATAGACACCTTCTCACAAGAAAATCAAATTAGATTATCAAAAAGCTCCCATTGTTTTAAATAACCTACTCATCCAGGAAAGTAGGAAGCTTCTTCAATAACTACTTACTCAAATACTGACAGCTGAATAGTGCCAGAAAGGACGGACTAGTAGATGATCAGAAATGGTGGTGGGATAGTACAGCAAAAATTACAAAAGACAAATGAAAGAAGAAAGAGTGATAGAAACAAACCCCGAAGTGCTCCTTAAATACAGCATTTTTAATACACAAGAAATACAACCTTCAAAGAGTGAGAGTCATAGCATGGCCAGTCATCTTGCTTAATAAAAAAAAAAAAAAAAAAAAAAAAAAAAAACAAACCACAGCTGTAGACATATCCCTTACTCTCTTTCAGAGTTTTCTCTTTTGCTGTGTAAAACTCAAATTGTGTGACTGTCTCTCTATACAATTTTAAAGGGGCTAAAATTTACTAAATGGCTTGTTATATGTAAGATCTTCCAAACTATCTTGGTAAACTTGTAGAAGTTACAAAAATGGCTCTCTGAACAGCCGCCAAACCAGCTAGTATGAGAAAATTCCCATAAGCATCTCACAGCAATACTTCAATCAACTACAACATACCAAGTAAAACTACACACAGAGCAGTAGATCTTAGTTCCAGGATTATTAAGTGGAAAAAGAAACCTCACACACATTTGACAGTAAATTTTAACTTGGCATCCAAATGTAAAAGAATGTCCAATAATTGATTTTGATCATATAGAGACAATTACACACACAGCTATTACTAGACATATATTAAACATTGCAAGATCTATAAAAGTTATTGGAAACAGGTTTTTCCTCCACAGTAATGTACAGTCATTTAGATGACTGCCTTTTAAACCATCTGAATATCCCACAGCACAATATTCAGAAACTAGGTGCCAGTACACACCTCAGATACATCCAGTTGTTTCTGATGTACAGCAGGACCACATAAGACAATATAGGTAGAGTATATTCCAGCATTTCAAATAAGCAATAAAAGGTATGTTTGTTAACTCTACATATCTAGCAAGCTGGGCTCTTTCCTCACCTTCTGGAGGAAAGAGCTGTGTTTCTCAGGTGGAAGGAGCCTGACTTTGAGTTACTCTGCCTTAGTATTACCTTTCAAGCAGAGTTCGGGACGCTCTCCAACTCAAGGTGGGGAGGCAGGAGGAGGCCAGCAGTGAGGGAAGACCCAGTTCATTACACTTTTTGCTGAAATCCATGCAGGTGTATTATTGTAGGTATATTACAAAATACCACCATGACTGCATAACAGCAGCTTGTAACAAGATAGGCAGTAAAACATTTTATTGAATAAGAGAACAGCAGGAGCAGCTGTAGCAAACCATGCCCTCCAGAGAACCATGAACTACCTGCTTCTCACATGGTATTTTGTGCAAACGCCGCAATGCTAAGTAAGAAATTAAACTAGCTAAATATTTTCAAATTAATCTTCAGGCAACCAAACTATTTGTTTCAGAATGGCATTACTTAAGAGCAATATATATCCCAGCAATGAAACAGGCTGGATAAGGCTACTGAACTGCACATGAGTTTTGAGAAGTGGGGAACCTACTGGGCCACACACAAGGTGAGGAAAGGGCTGTGGACATCCAAGGCTGATCATCTCATCCATGGGAATGAAGGGTTTTGCAGACTTCTCAGCAGATACCACAAAGGCAATGAAGTGGCAACATTCCTGTCCACAAGCTGATCTGCAGCACCTTAAATGCAACACCCTGTAGCAACGAGAAGCCTTCTGCATAACCTACACAGTCAGTGGCCCAAGCAAAAAAGAAAAGTAGTTATCTACCTACAGAGCAAGCACCAACCAGTGTCTAGTACCAATACAACAGAGACTTAAGCACCCATGAATATTGTACATGTAATAGATACGAATTTTGAAGGACAATAACCTTACCAGTTTTATTAGAAACTTTTTCCAAAAACTTACATGTTGCTAGGAGTTTGTCCTGCTACACAGGAGCAAAAGAATGGGTTTACTGAGCAGACAGTATATTTCCACAGGTTGCTAGTTACATAATCTGCCTTACACAAACACACACACACACACACAATATAAAATCCCACATCCCCAAAACCACAGTGTAAACCTTCTTTCTGCCAAATTACATGATAATTCACTGCTAATATTTTTTTTTTCTCCAAGTCTTAGACCATAGCAGAAGACAATAGTGCACAGAAGGGCTTGCATTTTGTATTGTTCCTGTATATTACATACCACTGTTCTCTAATGTTAAGTGAAATATATAGCTATGTTCCCATGAAAGGGATGATTTTAATTATGAGCCTGGAAAAGCAATGACTCAAGACAATGGATTGTAAAAACAGACATGATATTCCCATGATGAATTGTCTTCAGTCTTAAATATTTAAGATTCTAGTTTACACATACAAGTGGTCTTACAGAATTATCGAATTATGTATGAGAAGCTTTGGACAACACATGAAATATTTAAAAGTTCATGGAATAACATTATAGAAATGAAGGTTCCCAAAAAAGAACTAACAGAAAAACAGCACAAGAGTATCATTCCCAAGAAGGTAAAGAAAAGGCAATTTTTCCAAAAATAAACTGTTTTTCATTAAAAATTGTCAACATTATTAAGAGCTTTATTTATAAGTAAAAATGTGATAAAGACTACTATTATTTACATTTTTATTGTGAGAAAAAGAAAACCTACCTCAAAAAATTCTGTGCACACTATCTCTTACAAAGCCAAATTAAAATACTTTGAAACTCCCACAAGAAACTGTGCAAGTGTTCAGTTTTTTAAATTAAGATTCATCCAAATAGTTTAAAGGGATTGAGCTAATCTAATGGAATCCAAATCTGATTTTTTTCTTTTGTTGTATAAACCTAAACTCAAAAAGAAAGGACTAAAAAAGAAAGCACTTTTTTTCTCAGATAGGCACCTGTGAATCTTCAAGACTTATTAACCTTTAAGAAATAAATATTTTCAAATGCTGTAAACAATGATGAAAACCACCTTTGTCCTCCGATTAGTTGCTATTCTAATTTTCAGGCTAGTTTAGATCAGGACTCTGAACGGAACAAATATTTATGGAAAGTGGTACAGGACTGCAGGACAAGCTTCCAAAGCCTGGCTTTCTGCTGGAGAGTGTGCTTACACACTACTCATCTTCAAAACGCAACAGGAACCCTTTCCAAAATTGGGTCTGGCACTCCTTTAATTAAGGCAAAATAAATTACACAACAGCCCAAATAAATCTACAGTAATATTGAAAATGAAGTAGCAGTTGAAGTACTATGGGTTTAAGTGAGAGAAGTGGCTGGAGCAAGAAAAGGAAGTTTGGAATAACAGCATCTTACAGATTTGCAAGTGGTGATCTGAAGTAAATGATGAGTAGAAAGCTGAAATATGAGCTTTACTGCCCAACAGATCTCCTAAGAATCATTCTGAAAACACTCAAGCCCAAACTCACATCTGTGGGCTGAACTGGATGTTAGTGCAAGTCCCTGACCTCCCTTCCCCATCCTCCTGCCTGCCCTGTTACCATATCTAAAGATTTGAAACTGTAGAGCAGGCACACAAAAAACCCTCCACACCATCCAAGACTCATCAGTTCTTCATTTGGAATCACTACTGATTAATCAGTATATACTTGACATCAAGAAGCATCATACTTCAGTGTTTGCTTTTACATATATGGTGCCTTTCAGAAGCAGAACAGGACAGAGATTAAGCCTGTTTCTTTCTGAACAGGCCACACATTATGGAGAATCAAAAACAGAGCAAAGGCAGAATGTATGGCTAGGAACACACTTGTGTATCTTAAATTGCATATACTAAGAGGATAACCCTGCATGAACAAAACCATTTTTTATTCAGTAATAATAGTAAATATGACAGTACACATTAATTTATACTCAATAACAAAACAGCCAGAAAGATTGATTTGTGCAAGAAGCTATATCAAGACAGCATGCATGACAAGATCACACCACATCTAAATTCATTGCAACAGTCTTCAACTATGATACAAAAGAAGCTTTTATGCTATTATGATCTGAATGTGTTCATAAGGTCACTTCTAGAAACCACTTAAAGCACTACATGTCTCCCTAGAGGCAGGGATAAACACTGAAAATAGCAGAACAATCCACTTAAGTACATCCTTGCATTCTGCCTATGCAAGATTATTACAAAGCAGCCTTTTGCACACATCTAAGAGATGTGTTTCTTCAAATCAAAAAACAGGTATAAAATGCAAATGTGCTACATGTGAAAGATGCAGGTATCATCACTATTAAGTTTTTTCATTGGTGAAAGATATGCAAAAATATTATATATCCATAACATGTCATACACTAGACATTTTAGATGGGCAAAACTCACAGGGTTTTTGAAAAAATAAGCAAAAGTCAAAAGCGTTAGAACAGACAAAAAAGAGAACTTAATAAAAATTAAGATCATCTTGAGATAAGGCACAAGGGAGTAGGGGGAAAGGAACATGTGTGCGTGGTGCTGCCCTCTGACTGCCTTCAAGCAGAGTAGGACAGGACAAAGTTTAACAAGGGCACCACCACTCCTAAAAAGCTCAATCCCACCTGATCACACTTGCTTCATGTTTCTGTTAGTGGTATCTCACAAGCAGGGGATCTCTTCAGAACTGCTAGCAGCAATCCCCATAGCTTTCTCTCTCTTTGTGGCACCACCACCATTTGTTCTGGAAATAGTAAACTGCCTCTCAGGTTTTATTCCACAGCAGATAAGAAAGAAGCACATCACATTGCTCTCTGCTCAGGAGAGCTCAGTAGCCTACTAAATCAGAAATCATGACATACCAGTGTCCACAAGTAATAAAAAAAAAAAAAAAAACAAAACCTTCAAGAGCTGGGATCCATCTTCTACAAGGAAGCAACACACACAGGACTTGTACCAGTTCCACTGGTGTCAAGGACTGGACAGAATCTTCCTATTAGTGTAATCATCAGATTGGTTTAACAAGAGATAAAGATGCGAAGCAGTAGTTTCAAATTAGCTGCAGTTTACTCTCAAACAGAGTCAGAATCATGTAACTTTTTCCCAAACTAAGAATTTGTGAGCCAGAACCATCAGCTCTAGCCAGGTCCAGCACAACCAGAGCGAAGATGAACACTCATCAGCCAGTGATTCTGAAGCAAATCTGCTCATCACCAGATACTGAAACACTGGCCAATTTACTGCAGTCAGGGTTCCTGTGGTCTTATTACCTTGAAACTTGCTTTTAGTACTAGCTGAAGATGAAAACTGGTGGGAATAAAGGAAAAAAAAAACATTTAATTGGAAGCACCAAAATGACTTTCAGAATTCCAAATAAAATGTATTTGGTATTTCTGTTTCAAATAAAGTTTTCCAGCATTCCTGAAAGTAATTTGTTTGATGAAAATATTCTGCCTTTTTCACACACACAAAAAATCCACCTCAAATGAAACATTGCCTTGAGACACGCTAGCTCTGTGTGTGTCTAGTTGTGTCCTCCAAAAGAACATCTCCCTGGTGGTGCCCTATAGGCAAAGGACTTGGGTACCCTACTGGGCCCTTCAGTGAAAAAAAGAAGACAGCAATGCTTCCAAGGAACCACAGCCAGAAACACAGTTTAGAATGGAGAACCAGACATACAAACCACAAGTCACACACAACAGAGCAGCAGTTTAATAAGATATAACTCAATATTGAATAGGTCCCTAAATGGTCTGCTCTGACAAGCAGGAAAATAGCGCTATGTTCTTCCAAGCCCAGCACCTTTTTCTTTTTTCCAAGACAAAAGAGAAAGAAAAAAAAAAAAAAAAGGAATTTCACTAGAAAGAATATATAGTTTTGCAGAAATTATGTTTTCATCAAAAATGCCAAGAGTAAAATGACTGAGCAGCTATAGCATCAAGCCAGTTGGGGTTATAGACACACTGACAGAAGTCAGTCTGAGCTTTTCCAACAACCACATGGACAGTTCCCTTGGTTTGACCTGACTGAAGACAGAAACGCTTAAACAATCAGTATATGGGTAATAAACTACAGTTTTATAAGCCACATTTATGAGTGGAATACTCTTAGATACGTAATAAACTAAGAGAAGACAAGACTATCTTGACCTGTAGATAACAGTCCTGAGGAGGGAAAGTTAACAGCAGAAGATTTAGCATCAACAACTGGAGGTTTTCAGATGAAAAGAACAGTTGTATATGCATAAGGAGATAAAGAAAGATGTCCACTGTTAATTCCATGCCACCCAATTGCTTTCAGCTTTTATACAACCATAGTTCATTTCTGTACAAGGTAACCGAAGTAGAACATCCTTTACAGAGCAGGAAATGAAGTTTTATTCGTTGCACAAAAGAAACCAACAAAAATGAAATGTCTGTTGATGACAATGAGACCACTAGCATATGCACTTGGGACTCTGATCTACACTGTCCACCAGATGATCCCTCCTTGTGGAAGGCTGGTAAAAAGAATTAGAGAGTTCATTGTGGCTTAAGCAGATTTTTCTCATGCTGTTAAGTATTTTTCTATGGTTTTACTGCAAAATCTTACTGTTATTCACAATTGTAAGCAAATATCTAAGATGAACAACCTATAGCCCACAGGCCATATGCAGTATGGCAAGACAATTCATCTAGCTTGTTCCCTTTGGCCTCCTCTCCTAAGAACCTCAGCTGCACACCAGATGACTGCACTGGAGCAGGCAGCCTGCTCCCCATGATCATTCTATCTAGCAGGCTTGTAGCCTCTCCCCCACCACATAATGAGCCCATTTTTAAATGCACGCTAGGAAAAGGGTTGAAGAGGTTCCAGAAGAGATGGCCACTTCCCACTGCCAGAACGATGCATTTACCCCACAACCCTGTCACTGTCCACATCTGAGGAACATATGAGAAAAAGAACAATCAGTAACAGGCTGAATCAATTGCATAGAGTCAACAGCACATTCTCATCCACCCTCCTCCTCAGGTCTTCATCAGGCCCCTCTGGGTAAAAACTGTGGGGCAGAAAGCTTAAACACCTGGACTCCAGTAGAGATGCAGGAAGGCAGAGGCTTTCAAAAAGGCAGCAGAACTACACATACACACAACACAGTCCAGAAGATACTTACCTACAGACAGTGTCCCAGAAGCCATGAAACATGACACGCTCCTGCCACCGAGCAGCCCACCCACCCAAAGGGCTGGAACACAACTGCTCCCTACAGAAGAAAGCAGAGCAGTACTAACTGCATTCATCAGGAGACCACTCAGCTCACAGAACTGCATGGGAAACCACTGTGGTTCTTTGAAAAGCAGTCCTTATTTTTGCCAATTCTAAAATATCAGGACTAATGAGCTTTGGGGCTAATTCTATGTGAATACACATTACTGCTGCTGCAACAGCTGTCCGCTCATTTCAAGAAATCACAAACTACCCTAAAATGTTGAACAATGGGGACAGACTAACAAGAAAAAAATAGCGGGGGGAAAATGCACTTTGCTATTGTTGTGGTTTGAGGCTTG
>NW_008587853.1:0-1250 GCF_000691845.1 Merops nubicus
TGGGCCAGCAAGACATGCAGCAACCAAAGCTGCCCAATCCAGAGCCCCATCTCCACATTCTTCCCTGTCCCATGGGGAACACCACCACCTTACCCACCTCCTGCATGGCCTGCCTGGACAGGCACCCTGGGCAGCCCTGCAAGGGGGGTGGGCAGGGCCAGGCTCCAGGGGCAGGGGCTGCACAATGTGTTCAGCTGTGCTGCAGAGGACGGCTGCTTCTGTCCAGCAGTCCTGACAGGCAGAGGAGCCTAGGAAAGTTGAACATTCTTCAAGAAGGAAATCCTGAAGGTGCAGGAGCAGGCTGCTCCTTGTGCTGCAAGGCTTCTTCCTGGCAGGGAAGAAGGCTGGTCTGGCTGAAGAGGAGCTTTGGCTGGAAGGAAGGCAGAAAACAAAAATGTATGGCCTCTAGCAGAAGGGGCAGGTAATTCAGAAGGACTGGAGAGGTTCTATGAAGCTATGGAGGGAGAAATGAGAAGGGCCAAAGCCCAACTAGAACTTAGGGTGGCTTCTGCCACAAAAGACAATACAAACCATCATAGAATCATTTAGGATGGAAAAGACTTTTAAGATCAGCAAGTCCAAGCTTTAACCTATCTCTACCAAGTCCACTGATAAACCAAGTCCCTGAGCAAGACATCTACATGACTTTTAAACACATTCAGGGATGCTGATTCAACCACTTCCCTGGGCAGCCTGCTCCAAGGCTTGACCACCCTTTCAGGGACAGAATTTTTCCTAATATGCAAACTAAACCTCCCCTGGTGCAACTTGGGGCCATCTCCTCTTCTCCTGTCACTTGTTTCTTGTGAGAATAGACCCACCTTCCTCCAACCTCCTGTCAGGTTGTAGAGAGCTGTCACACTGCACATATCTAGCACAGAGCAACCCCAGGCCATCATCGCCCAGGATAGATGTGGGGAGGAGGTAACTGAAGAACTTTCAGTAAGGTAGAACTTGCTGGTTTCACTTCTGTGGTATATCTGAGTTCCACTTTCCCCTCTTTCTAAGATGTGCAAAAAATTTCTTCCCAATTCCTAGAGGTTAATTTCCAACTAAAAGTTAAGACAGTCTGGCAGCTCTGCTTGTGAATGTGAAACAAAACCCACTAAAGGTGTTCCTGTGTTGCAGAACAACCGCGCCTCTCCGCTGCAGGAACTAGGATCCAACATGCTGCAGTCCTTATTGTATTTTCCTCCTAAGTGACTCTGGGTACCACAAAAAAGAAAAAGCTACAATGGACTGTTAAAAAC
>NW_008587854.1:0-11220 GCF_000691845.1 Merops nubicus
CCAGCGAGGGGGAGGACGCGCCGTGCGTCCGGCTCGGTCCCGCTTCGAATCATCCCCCCCAAAAAGCGACCCACCCGTGAGCAGCAACAGCCGCTGCCCCTCGGGCCCTAGGCGGGAGTGACGGGCGGCATGAGGGCCGACAAAAAGCGGGAATAATTTAATAACGAGAGGAAGCGCGTCTCACCAATAAAACAAATTCTAAACAAAACCATCTGCAAGCGTTAGGTCTGAAACAATGAGAACTGTTTAGCTGCTTCCCCAAAAGAGGCACGGCGGGGGTGAAGAGCGGGGTGGCTGCAGAAGTGACTGTCGTTTTCCAGTTCCTTTGGTTGACAATAGGCTTGTGGTGACCAGGGCTGTGGTGACAACGTGTCTGCTTGGATACTTGGAACTCTTTCCATTTTTCTCTGCAGCCCTCAGAAACAGGCTTTTCTGCAGTCCCAAGAAATTAGATTCATTCCTAATTATTCTTCACCCTGAGGTGCCCACTATACAAGGAGGGTGCGGATGGCGAGGGCACGATGTAAAATGGATGTTGCCCAAGCACAACAGAGGCCTGCTTCTGCTGCTGCCCTGGAGATGCTTCCATGGCCACCATGGAGAGCTTGGGGGGTGGCAGGAGTTCAGGATCGGGTCCTGAGGTATCGCTTCCATTGGGAAAAGATCATTTTCCTGGCAAAACAGTGAGGACAGTAACTGAGTCAGGCTCGAAGCCCTCTGGCTTCGCCAAGGCAGCCAGCGTGGCTGAGGTGGTGGTTGGGAAGTTGGAAGGAGCGTTGTCTGTCAGATCTCCAGCTGCGGGGTGGTTTTTGTTCCTAACCTCTGGGGAGAGGATTCCGACTCAGAGTGCGTGCGTGCCGTGTAACTGTACCCCTTCCAGCCACGGCAGATAGATGGACTTTGAGGCACTTGCCTGGGAAAGACACACCATAAGCTGTCAGCACCTTTGAGCTCCTCAGAAATATTAGAGATCCTCACAGAGCTGCCCTAGTTCGCAGTTTCTGTCCGTGTGCTGAAATGTGTGAGAACGCTCAAACTGGCAGTGAGGACAACAACGGGCTTGTAAATAGGATTGATGAGTGAGCCAAGAGAAAAAATATTAATTAAAAACCCCAATAAAGATCATGGAAGTAAAACAGATGTGCTCTGAATGAGATGCTAATTTGGAGTAATAGTTATGTTGTAGTCTTAAGGCTGTAAGAGCAGGCTCAAAGGGAGGCAGAATGCTTTTCTCCAGAAGGAAAAGGAGGTCTGAAAGTACGCCATAAATAACAGCCACTAGGTCTCCTGGCAAACACGGGCACGCTCAGTTGTTGGGAGTTGCCTTCTCTTAAGGTGTGCCTGCTGTCTCTGCCATTTTAAGCGCCAGGTGTGTGGGGTTTGCCTGGTGACTGAGGGGCTGCAGGGAGGGTTCTCTCAGAAGCTGCTAGAAGCTTCTCCCAGGTCTGATGGAGCACGCACTGGCCGAAGGAGAGAACATCAGCAGCGGTGGCAGCACCTCTGGGAGAACAGATTTAAGAAGGGGAAAAAGCCTGCACAGTTGCAGGTAGAGAGAGGATGTGTGAGAGCAACAGCTCTGCAGACACCATGGTCTCTGAAGGAGGAGGGAAAGAACGTGCTGCAGGCGCCCTGTGATGAGTGCCATCGTGGAGCCAGGCTGTCCCCCACGGAGGTCCACAGTGGAGCAGATGCCCATGCGCAGCCCATGGAGGACCCCATGCTGGAGCAGGTGGATGCCCAAAGGAGGCTTTGACCCTGTGGGAAGCCCACGCTGGACCTGGCTCCTGGCAGGACCTGTGGCTCCAGGGGGAGAGGAGCCCACACAAGGAGCAAGCTTTCTGGCAGGACTTGTGACCCTGTGGGGGACCCACTCTGGAGCAGTCTGTACCTGAAGAACCTTTCCACCTTTTGGAAAGGAGCCACCCTGGAGCAGTTCTTTAAGAACTTGAGCTCATGAGAAGGACTCCCGTTGGAGAAATCAGTGAAGGACTGTCTCTCGTGGCAGAGACCCCACACTGGAGCAGGAGAGGAGTGTGAGGAGTCTTCCCACTGAGGAGGGAGAGGCAGAGACAAAGTGGCAGGAACTGATCGCAAGCCCAACTCCCCGTCCCCCTGCACCGCGGGAGGAGGAGGAGGCAGAGAAAATCGGGAGTGAAGCAGAACCCAGGAACGTGACCACATCAACACCGAGATGTCCCTCACTGCTTCCCAGGCTTCAAGGAATGGGGCTGAAATGCATCTTCCTCCAGAAAAGGTCACTCAGTTGCGAGCAGAAAGGAAAATCCTGCTGCTGTTACCCAGACAACACTTTTCCTGCACACAGAGGATCCCAACCTGCGGGACCACCACACTGATGCTCTCAGTCCGTGTGAGGTTACCTGGCTGGTAAGTCTGTTCGCTGGCTTTTAGTGTTAAAAACCCTGGGAAGAAGCCACACCAAAATTACAAATATTTCTCTCCCACACTGATAGGTTCTTGGTTGGTGAATGAAAATATGGGTTTTTTTCCCTTTGAAAATCTGAAAATGTCCCATAAAGGAGATGGAAAAGGAAATTAGATGACTGAGAAGGAAGCTCAGCCAGAGGCCCGTAGTTACAAATGACTTGTAGCAGGGTGGGACAGGCCCCAAAAGAGGCGTGGGAGAAGAGCCCTTTGAAGAGCACAGAGAGTTGTGCAGGGCTGCAGCTTGTGTTTATTTCTGCGGTACAATAGAAGCGGTAATGACCTCTCCCAGCAGCTCTGTGTCTTCTTCCTCATCCTGGTACATGAGTCTTTCACTGTCAGGGGTAGGAGGATGTGGATGCTTAAGCAATGTAATGCTCTCCATGAATGTTATGGATGATGCTGGATTAAGCCTGATGAACCACACCCAGGGAGGCAGATAGAGGTTACTGAGTTCATTTGGAAAACAAGAGACTTCTGGGTGCAGGCTTCTCCCCTTTTCCCTCTTCCCTGGGCCCCAGCAGCCGTTTGCTGGGTGCTGAGCCCATCTCGAGAGCTAACCGGGCCCCCCCCCGGTGGCTACCCCGACCCTCCCCAGCCCCTGGCCACAGCAGCTCTGGTGCTACGAGAGAGCAGGACCAGGCACCTCGGGGCAGTGGGGAGGGTGGGATGATCCTGCCTGGGGTTCTGATCAGCATATGGAGCCAGGGAGCCCTCCCTGGCAAGGCTCGAGAGCTGGGGGCTGGGGACTCGGGGCTGTGCTGTGATGGTGCAGGAGCTGTGATGCTGTGGGTGGGTAGAGCCGCTCCAGCAGGTCCCTGAGACCAGCCCCACGTATGTACTGCCCAGCCCCAGCTGTGTGGGCCACAAACTGGAGCAGAGAGATGAACCAGGTTAAAAATAAGCCTGTGAAAGAGAGAGAAAGCTGCTTAGTTATCCTCGTATGGGAGCACACCTGTGGGTTGCCCCTGACCCAGGTCGGTGCCCGCGCCTCGGGCGGCGGGGACGGCAGCGGGACGGAGCGCTCAGACCGCAGCCAGATACCCAGGGGCCAGGTCACCTGCCCAGGGCCAGTCCCCAGAGCCCGTGGGCTACATGAGGCACGTACAGACAGAGCCTTTTCCAAACAGTGTCGTTTGAGAATCTGTGCTGGTGTGTTTCTAATGCACACTGCTTTTCCATCTGGAACAGTCTCTCTGCAGCTGGCCCGGGGGCTGGAGGAGGAGTGTCTCTGCTCACAGGCACTGCAGGGCCCTGGCCTGGCAGCCCAGAAGAATGCACGCCTCTGTGCATCACAGGCAGCTACCCTGACTTCAGCCAAGTAACTTCTGTCTAACTCCAGAGCTCTCTGTAAGAAAGGCACTGAATTAGGCAAGACTCTGAATCCTGATCTGAAGAAATCAAGAGATGAAGAATTTATTTTTCCTTTCATCCTCACCCTCCTCATTATGAGCGTGGGCAGGGATTCTCTGTATGGATTTGGCTCCGTCCACCTTCTAGCCCCTGGTTCTATTTGTGCTTTTCTTTATACTTCAATACATTCTGGAAATTTCCTTCTTGGGAAGATATTATCTATGCTGGAGTCTAGTTGACTCAAAATACTTCTTTCTGTGTAACTTGACAAATCACTCTCTATACACCTCTCATCAAAAGACATTTTTGCCAGTCCTTATATTGTTTTCTTGTGAACCCTGCTCAGTTTTTCAGCATCCCTTTTAAAGTACAGTCGCCTAAACTGCCCCTGGCTCTGTAGAGTCCACGTAACCAAAAATACACAGCTATAGACCAATTTCTTCCTTACAGCTGTGCTTTCAGGACCACCCTGGTATTTTGTCACATCACAACGCTGCAAGTACCTCACAAACTCTTTGTCCTTTCACCCTTTGTCAGGGGATGTTCCATTGCTCCATGGAATAGCACTGCCCACAGAACCCCTGAGCTTCCAACATCAGGCACTCCCAGATCCCAGGGTGCAACACCTCCTCTTCCCTAATTTGCTCATCTTGAGGCCACCAGTGAATTTTATCAGCTTTTATTTTATATTTAACTTGCCTGGTCACTGATTAAAATACTGAACAGGTTACATGTAAATGGTCCCTTGCAGATGGTCCTGCCACACCACTCTTTGTTGGCTGGGGATTGTTCAATGACAATTTAGATTTGAGATCTGAAAGGAACCAGTTCTTAATCTGGCTAACGGGTGTGTTATTAATTAAACCATGCTGCTCTGGATTGATTAAAATGTCATTGCTATTACAGTACCAGCCGATTATATGCAGTTTATCCCTATCTCAGGAGCACGAACTCCTTGCATTGGCTTCTAGGCTGGAGAGAACACATTTCTGCTCCCGTAGACAGCTACGTGGGTTTTGCCTCCTGTTCGGGATGTGCCAGATCCGAGCGAATCCCTGGCACCCTGCCTGGCCACTCGGGTGCCCCCGGCCAGGGCACAGCCCCAGCTCCGTGCTGGGTGCCCTTCAACAGCCCGTGGAGCTGCCCCTCCCTTCCCTCCCGTCACACCCCGAGGCAGAGCACCCCAGTAGCCTCTGCTTCCCAGTCCCACGGGACCAGCACAGTGGCAAGAAGAGAGCTGGAAGCAGTTCCAGCTCCCTCCCGAGACCCACGGCATGGGCAGTGGCACGGGAGGAGTTCCAGGTGGTTTTCTCAGCTGTGTGTCCTCTCCCGGGGATGGTTATCAGCTCATACTAGTGGTTCCTCTAGCACAGTACCTTTAAGGCTGTGCTCCCGAGCAGGGGTCGCACTTTCATTGAATCTCAGAATTGCTTGGGTTGGAAGACACCTTTATGATCATTGAGTCCAATTGTTAACGCAGCACTTCCTGGTCACCACTAAACCATGTCCCTCAGCCCCCCATTGCCACTGGGAAACCCCTTGAGGGATGATTTGAGAGAGGCTGCCCTCACTCCAGCCCAAGTCTTGCAGTACATGTAGTTTTTCCACACAGACCTTTGCTGAGCCCACTACCTGCTCCTCCTACCGTGAGTCACAGCTACTCCTTGCTGCTTTTGGGACCCCCTTTGCTACTTGTTTCATCGTGAGAGGATGGCCCTTGTCAAGCAGCTCTCACAGTTCAGCTTGAACACAGCCAGGCAGAACATCTCCTGCACACATTGTTTATTCCCATCTCATCTTATCGGGGCAGGCAGGAGCGTTGCAGTTCCCAAAACACTAACATGGTACCTTACAAACAGTCTGTGCTGCAGTTACCTACTAGCTGACGTTAACCTGAACAGGCTAGTTTATTAAAATAAGTTAATTCAACTGCCCAAGCAGAGCAGAGAGCTCCAACACAAACAGTTCTGGCAGATTGTCTCAGGCAGAGCCTCTGGCATGGGCTGCTGCTGCTGCGCCAGCCTGTTGTGTTACGGGCTCTACATGAGAACACGACCTGTGAATCTCAGGGTTCTCTCTTCCAAATTGCAGACATCTAGGTCAAATTTAACTTCGAATTAAAGTTTTCTTTGAAGTGACCAAATTCATCTACCTCAGGTAAATACTTCTGCCTGGTTTTGAAGCCCTAGAGGAAACCAAAGATTCTTGTCGCGACCAGTTTGTCGCCTGTTGTTTTTGCAGTCCAAATCATTTCATGTGGTTCTAATGCACTAGAGTCTGAAAATGATTGTGAGTGGGAGCTGATAATAAACAAAAAGCAGAATGACTCTCCAGACTTATTGTCTGTAATGAGGAGAATGTTGGATCTAATTACAAACCTTTGATTTTTCCCCTAGTCTGAGCTGTTGATAATAGCAGAACTGAAGATAATCAAATCGCTTTGTAAAAGAGCATTCAGTTAAAGAGCAACACATTGTGCTTAACTGCAGCATTGAGAATGTCAGGGGAGAACAGCCTTTAGTTTTGCATTAACACCAGGATCTGAAGGAAGAGAGTGGTAGGGAACCACAGCACTGGCAATCCTCATGACACTTGGTATTTTCCTTAAAGCTTCTGATTACATGGGTTTCTCAGCTTTCATTTTAAAAATAGTGCTTTCTTGTCCTCTGGCTCATGGGCAAAATATTGAAAGATTCCTAAGCTAGAAGTAAATAAAAGGCAGCCACTTTTTTGTTCTTATTTAAACGTCATGAATGTAAAGCCACTTCTGGCGTTTTGTTCCTGAGCTCTGCTCAGGGCCAGGGCTCCTGCCTCTTGTCACAGTGTGTTTAGGTCAAGAGCCACCTTTTTGTGTTCTGCCTTGAGTAGCACCTGGATCCTCTTATGATCTCTACATCTGCCATTAATACAACTAACAGCAATGAATACAAGCAATAACAGTGGCTATGAAGTAGGGTATTTTTCACGAACACTAAAAGTCTTCAAGGTGAAGAACTCAGTCAAAAAGTCCCCCTGAGCTGATAACAGCATGTCCATGGGTCAAGACTTGCCTGGATAAAATATTCTTAAAAATACCTTTTTTGAAAAACGAGAAAAAGTTCTTTTCTAGTTTTCTTTCCCTTTTGTTGTTTAGCACATGTGGCTCATTTTTAGGAGGGGCTGAAGTATCATGGGCTTGCCCACTGAAAGCCTTAGTTTCCCCCAAAGGCCGGGTGCTGTTTTCCTTTAGCTGGTAACATTGCTAATGACTTAGCAAAGAAAAGGCTCTTTTGCTGATAGAAAGTGTCAAGGGTGGTTTTAATATCTCTTTCAATAAAAGCAGATACAAACTGAGGGTGAAATCAGTAAAAGCTTTTGATTTATTTATTTTTTTTTTACTGTTTCAAAATTAAACCAGCTTCACTTAAAAAATTTCACCCAAATGCATTTTCACGTTTTGACCAGTTGTAACATGTGGGCAAAGAAACAAAGTATGGGGTAGAGTCAGTGAGTTTTCTTACTGAGAATGTTTTTATTTTGCCTTAAATTTCCACTATCCCTTTTATCCAGACTTGTCTGAAAATGGTTTCTTAAGTCCTTTGCTTCAAAGACCTTGTTGCAGCCTTTCAATACTTAAAGGGAATTTGGAGAGAGGGAGAGAGACTTTTCACCTGTAGTGACAGGGCGAGGGGTAACTGTTTTAAACTAGAAAAGGGTAGATTTAGAGAGATACAGGGAAAAAAATCCTTACTCTGAGGGTGATGAGACATTGGGACATGTTGCCCAGAGGCGCTGTGGATGCCCCCTCCCTGGAAACGTCCCTCTCTCATGATCAAGGAGTACTGATTTAAAACTGTGCAGGAGACATCTCTGGCAGTTTCCTTTTTGGCTGTTTCCTCTGTATCAAGCTGGTTTTCAGGGCCATTTTAGAATGTGTTTTCTCCTTTCCAATTTCTTACTTGACATACTTATTCTAGACACAAGTTTTTATTATTTATTTCATGACTTCAGGTGTTTAGTATTTGATAAAGCTAGAAAATTTGTTAATTTCTCATAGCATGCACAAATTTCTTTCGAGAGTAAAAAATCTTTTTGCACCCTTGCAGCTGTCAGAAATGTGTGGCTGCTGCTTTTAACTTGGGAAAATAAAGAATTAAAACAAATTATGTCAGAAAATTCACCTTTTATTTATGCAGGACCTAGATTAAGAAGAATTTTGTTTTGGGCTGCTACAGAAATTTCATTACCAGTCCCCTCTGGGCCACTCAGCTGCCATCACTACTGATAGACAACACATAAAGGAGGAAATGAAATGCTGAAAGATGGGTCTGCTCACTTTATGCTCCATTAGGAACACATTAAAAGACAAACAGCAACCGTCGTGTCTGCCAAATAATTTCAAAGAAATGATATTTTAGATTAAACTGGGCTTTTTTTTTAGGCTTCCTGAAGATGATGAGGCAGAAGAGCAGCGTCAGAAGAGGACCTTGTGAAGCCTGCCCTGGAGCACAGGTGGTGAAGCACAGAGCTCCTCCCACAACGGCCGGGCTCCCTTCTCCTGCCCTTGGAAAATCAAGCAGTGCAGACTCATTTGTGAACAAAGTTGTGGGTCTAAATATGGGCTTTTCCATGTTTTTTCCTACTTAAACGAATTTCCAAGGAAGATACCTCCCCAAGGGTGGAAACCAAGCTGGGGCAGGAGGGAATTGTCTGGTATTGAAGGTATTTTGGGACTGAGACAGCGTGTGTGGTAGAGTGAGAACAATGTGCAGCAGGGAGGAGTGGAGGCCAGCTGGCCTGAACCTTGCTAGGGAAATAGCCTGTGGCACTGTAGAGCCCAGCATGGGCTAGTAAGATCCCTGACAGCTAGATCAGGACAGCAGCTAGTTATTTTGAAGCTAATTTCAGCATCTTTATAGTACAACACCATCTTTTCTGTGCTGTCTTTGCTATGAGCATCCCACATAGCACAGGGCTCCTGGTTCCAAACCCAGGAGCATCCACTCTGTGTTTCAGCAGGCAGAACATGGCAGGCCCGTGCTGCTTTACGTGTTCAGTTGTACGGGTTTCTTTGTTAGTTTGCATTTCTGGGAGGGAGTTTTGGGCAACCCTTTATCCCGGGGATACGGAGCCAGGATGCAGATGGCTTTTCTCTACCGCCTTTTTCTGCGGTGCCGTTTCGCAGCTGGTGTGGTCCGGAGCTCTGCTGTTGCGCCGCCTCTCCAGCAAGGGGCATGGGAGATCTGCAGCTGAAGTCTGAGGCCGCTTCAGCTCGCTGGGTTCTTAGCAAAGCTCTACAGCTGCCTGGAGCTGGGTGGGGGTCTGTCTCGTCTCCCAAGGAACGAGTGATGGAACAAAGAGAGAACGACCTCGAGCTGTGCCAGGGTACATTTAGGTGGGACAGGAGGAGAAATTTCTTCCAGGCGAGGGTTGCCCAGGGCTGTGCCAGGCTGCCCAGGGCAGGGGTGGAGTCCCCACCCCTGGAGGGGTTTCAGACCCCAGTCTGTGGGTGAGAGGTGGGCTCACCTCAGACCTGCAGAGTAAACCAGAGCCAGGCCTCTAAGCCTCTGCATTTCTGCTGCCTGCTGTGGTATCCAAGCCACGGTGTAATCACCCAAATTCTGACCCACAGCACCCTCCAAGAGCCTGCACAGTGGAAAGCAGGATTTGGCCCTCTGCAGAGTTGGCAGGTCCGTAGCTGTGGCTGGTGCCATTGCTGCACAGTGCCCAGGGTAAATCTCACCAGCCCTTTCCCAGGCTGGGGGCAGGTCTCCTGTTAGGATGCGTTTCCAGTTCTGTGCAAACAAGGTTTCACTTGTGGCTGGAAGGAGAAGCTGAGCCTGCCCTCTGCAAAGCCTGGATGCTCCCTGGTGTAATACAGCTCTTCCCTCTCCGGTCACAGCCACACGGTGAGGCAGGCTGGACCAACCAGCTGCTCTTCTCTAGCCTCAAAGGCAACGTCCTGGAGCAACTGCTGGGGAGAGAGCCTGCAAACCCCATGGCAAGGGAGGAAGGAGTGCTGTGGCTGACTGAGTTTCGGCTCCCCGGGGGTCAGACCGATGCCTGCAGTCAGGCAGGACACATTTCTCACTCTGCTGGAGCTCTGAAATGAGGCGATTGGGGGTGTTCCCTGGGATTCACGTGCTGAGCACCGGCACTGCCTGTGGAGCAGCAGCCTTGCTTGAATTTAATCTTCCTGTCAAAAGCTGACAAAGCTTTTCCCTAGGCCTGTGTTTATCTCTCCACCCGGAGACGCTGATGTGATGGGTAGATAAGTCAGCACTCCCACTCTGGGGGGAGCAGGGAGACTACACTCAAAGGGAAAAACTCTATTTGGAGCTTGACAAGAGCAAGCAGCAGAAGAAATCAGAAGCGTACACGTACACAGGAGCGAGTGACACGTCTTCCCAGGCAGTGCCACACACAGGCAGACACAGCTGCTTTCCCTGCAGCCCTCGCAGGGCCTGGGGAGCTGGAGGTTTTCTCTTTCCAGTGCAAGCACCTGAGCATACCTGCACACCCAGGGCTGGACACGTCCTCCCCCCCACCCGCCCTATCCCTCTCCTCTTGCTGTCCCATTTATACTTTAAAAGCACTAATTTGCAGGCAATTCTCAGTTTTCCCAAATTTTACTAAAAACTGACATGGACTACCTAGGGAGGACTTCAGAGAGCTTTCGGAAACCTTTAGAACAATATCTAGCTCTTGGGATTGAGAACTCTCTCTCTCTAGTAAAGGATATTCAGTGACTTCTGTTGTTAAGGTGGAACACCACAGTAACCTCCTGGGAGGCTAGCATGCTGCCTAGTCCCTCTCAGAAAACACAAGATAAGTATTTATTTGACGCTGATGTCTGTTTGGGTTTTTTTTGTGCAGGGATATTACATACATTGTTATCTCAGCCTGAGAAACATCTGTAAGAATTTCAGGATTTCGGTTGTTCTCAGAACATTTTTATCCTCATTGTCTGTCTCCACAGTGTTGAGTCATAGATTGTTCCCAGCTCCCTTTAGGGCCTCCTCGTCCCTTTTTGATGCATTTGCACAGAACTCGCAGACTCCCTGTACACGTATTACTGAAACTGTCTGTCCAGCTCCCCTCAGCCAGCATGGTTTTAAAGGAACAGAGATTTTTTTAGACACCACAAAGCTGGGGTAACTTTTGTAAAGCCAAGGGAAGGCACGTTCTTTTCCCAGCCTGCCACTTTTCCCTTGCTCATCGGGGGTTCCTCCAAAGCCCTGGAGGCAGCACCCTGGCACGGCGCCCCAGGGCGGGCTGGGCACGGCGAGGAGGGGCCGTCACTGCTGGAGGAGGGGCTGACATCAGAGAGGGAGGCTGCTGCAAGGTTCTTTCCCCACTTCAGCCGGGTGCCCAGCCTTGGCCTGCGTCCACAGGGAGGGATGCTGCTGGGCAGGCAGACAGCCGTGCGTGAGGGTAACACCACCC